>NW_022111321.1:13625202-13692031 GCF_000313985.2 Echinops telfairi
TGTACAATATCTATTGAATCCAATACAAGTCCCATTTTTTATCATTTCCTCTCAATGAAAGGTGCTTTATTTTCTCTTGATTGCAAAACAATATTTTTATTGATCATACAATTAATCATATACTACCAGAACACAGTGATATTATCTTGTAAATGAACATGTGTCCTTATATAAATATTTTATGTTAAATATACATTATATTTAATAGTTAATTGAAGGAATGGCTATTTACTTATTCAACTCTTTTTTAAAAGAGTTTTTAAAATCCCAACTAGTTGGGATTTAATGCATATATAAAATTATACAATTATTCCTAACATGATTGAATTATGGAATGGTACAATATATGTATCATTCAACTCTTTACTATGGAATTTTCCATTTGAGTATTTGAGTTTCTGGAGGATTTCAGAAATGATGATACAATGTGGTGTAAATTGAAGAGTATAAAATTCTTTATGGAAAAGTTAGAGATGAAACACCACTTTCTAAAATGTGTAGAAGACCTATATTGAAGATATGTCAAGAAACAATAGGTTCACATTTTGATGTTTTTGCTTAATAAAGCTTTCTATGATTTTATAGTAATGATGTGTGATATGTATACTGTGTAATTATATAAAATTTAAAAGAAAAAAACAGCCCTAGGGGAAAATAAAAATAGCATATGATTTCTAAAGAATAGAATTCATTAATCTTGAGACTTTATTAGCATTATTTATGGTAGAAAAATGATACTATTTGTTAGATTTTCCAGGTGGTGAGGAGGATGTGAGCCCTTGATAATACATCCAACAGTGTTCCAATTATCTACAAAATTTTCCAATCCAAAAAACTATTGTCAACTATGAAAGACTTAGGAAACATTTTTGCTAGTAGTGTATCCTGAGAAATCTATAAATAAGTAAATACTTGGCAGCCAAATAACTATGGATTCAGTTACGCTCATGTACCACTGAAGGTAAATACTAAACATATATCTATTTGTAGATTAGGGTAATTAGGGCTTAAATTGAGAAGTGTAGCATAAGTATGTAAAGATGACAAATCAGAAATTCATCTAATATGATTTCAATTCCATTTTCATTTGTTGTGCTTTCTTCATGTCAGCGTGGAGTTGTTTATTGTGAGTTCTTACCCCACAGAACTTGGAAAATGTTGCAAATATGATAATTTAGAACTTTTTTGGTTGTTGTTTGATGGGGGCAGAGCTGGCTGTTCAGTAGTATGAGCACACCATTGCTAAATGCACAGAAATTATCCATGCCATGTCTTGAAAGATCATTTCTTACTGAGATAACCTAAGCCTTTGTGAAGAATTGCCTGTTACCAGGTTGGGAAAGGCAAAAATTTTCAGGAGTCAAGAAGAAAGAGTAATTGACCAACCATCAGATCATTTAATTTCAGAAAGGATAATAATTGCACATTATTGAAAAATATCCCATGTCTGTAATCATGAATTGATAATGAATGAAGTTCAAGATTGGCTATTTTTTAGGAAATATTACAAAATTCAATTATCACCTTATAAACGGACAAGGTTGAAGGATAAAACATTCACCTACCTTTCTACATGAACTGGACCCCTTGATAACCAGGTTGTGCTAGATAATAAGATAACACAATTGATGCATGCAACATTTCTTCATAAAGTTTTTAAAGTAAAAACATTTTTAAGTAATAAAATGTTAAGATCACCATTTTTGTTATCCTGAATGCATTAGTGGATTTACTTATTGAATATGAATAGCTTCTAATATCACAACAACTGGGACAATGAGACACCATGTGCTTGATTTGCAAAAAACACAATATAATCAATAGCTATGTTGATGGGATCAAACTTGAGCCAATGCAAGACTGAATTTAGCTACCAAGTTTTCAAGTGATATAGATCCCAGAAGAACATGTTTGACTATATCTCGTATGTGCATCAAAGTCTAGATAGGAGGACTCCACGAATCAAATCTCTTATAGGTAACAAAGAAGATGGAGGCCTTAAAATATATATTAAATAAAAATTTTAAAGAGAAAGACAGATCAGCCTGGGCACCTGGCTTAAAGATGCACACGAAAGTGAAGACTATAAAAATAGGAGCAGTGGCTACATATTGGGAAAAATCAATGTGGTGGCTGTGATGGAGGAAGAGGAGCGTCCATAGAATTTGGCAGAATTATCTATTTCTTAGTCTGGTGGCTTCTCCTTATAATTGATATACATAGTCTTTCAATCGGGGTCTTAAAAAGTAGCTAATCACTGCAAAGTCTACGACCTCACTATTATTCTCCCACATATCTGGACAAGAAAAGGAGTAAACTATCAACTAATATTTGATGCAATCGATACTCTTAAGTATTGAAGTGCAGCACTGAGGAAAATGATTTAGGTGAATCTTACAAGATGTCAAAACAATTAGCTTAAATGTAAACATTTCTACCAAAGAATAGGTTTTTTGTTCCGCATCTTGCCAAACAATAATCCAACTAAATTTCATTAAATTAATAATTGGATTTTAATGAATTAACTGAATTAATTATTTCTAGCATATTTGAGACAAAGACTGAAGGATTTGACTGAATTGTCTTTTATAGCAGTTTATGCCCTCTGGTATTGTCTTTTATAGTAGTTTATGCCCTCTGGTCTTTTAAAATGAGTAAAGCACAGCTATGACATTACTTAGCATAACGCATGAAAAAAAGAATGCTATACATAAAAGCCCTACTATAAGAAGAATTATTTTTAAAACCATTGTTTAATAAGTCCTTTGTTCTAATGCCCTTCACAGGTTTAAGGAAGCATTGAAAATAGACCCTGCTGAGATGACAACCATCCCTGAAGTCTAAGAAGAGTGTTTCTACTTCTATGGTAATCCGGTAACTAGAACTAGATGAGGGGAACTTCCATTGCCTTTTAAATGAATTTTTCAGTGAACTTTTACAAGCTCTCTGGGGTTCCTGTGTCAAGACAAAGCAGACCCATGCATTTGCTTGCTTTTCATTTCCCCACCCCTTTCCCTCTCTTGCCATCTGAAATGGTCCCTCATCGAGGCCTCTCAGGAGGATACATTTGAGTCCTGATTATGAAGTAGAGAACCATAATAGGAAAAAAAAAAGTTTGAGGGCAAACTAACTGGCGAATTTTGGGAAACGTCCCTGGGTCTCACTCGGTGGTGAATTGGCTCCTCCTAGTGCTATTGAGGCACAGTCAGCAGTTCCAAACCACCAGCTATCCGGTAGGAGAAAGACCCGGCTTCCCATTCCCAGAAGGAGTTACTGTCCGGGACTGCTCACAGCGCAGTTCCACCCTCCCCAATATGGTCGCTGTGGGTCAGGATTGAGTCAATGTCAATACGTTTCCCCCAAGCAAAACTCTGTGAATCCCTGTACATCATTCTGAGCCTGCCAGAATGGGGGCTTTATTTGATTACAGACATTTGAGCACAGTGGGTCTGCACTTCTTTTCCAAATGTCTATTCAGTATATAGCCTGCTAGGGTCTCCTGTATTTACTGTATTCTTGGCTACAGTAAAGTAATTGTTTCCATCTGGATTTGATTTTTAACTATATTAACACCATTTGCGCATGGCTTTCTCTTACATTTACTTGGCTCTGCTTCTTCCAAGTCACTTTCAATACTGTGGACAGAGCTTCCAAGAATCAACTTCTTACCCATGATACCACTGGTAGTAAAGTGGGAATCCCAGGGGTGGTGATTATTTTGCATTTGTATTATTATTACTTTGCATTTATATAGTCTCCTTTTTCATCAGATGTTTTATTCACTTGCCTTTTCAGGGGATTTGGCTAAGCATTGTAAAGAAATAAGAGGCTTGCTTAACGAGATGCAGGAAGGATTTCATGTATCAGGGGCATACATTCCTTTATTCTCAGATGTGGAAAACCGAGTCTCTAAAAAATTGACTGAATTACCCAAAACCACTTGTTTGTAATAGAACTAAAAAAAAAATAGGAAAACTTTCCTGACTTAGCTAAGGCAAATTATTGTAGGTTTCAGATACTGGGTTTACTGGAGTAGAAAGCCGAGTCTTTCTTACCCTGAGCTACTGGTGGCTTTGAACTGCCAACCATGTGGATTGCAGCCCAATGCATAACCTCTAAAGTGGAACAACCCAACATGTGATAACTTTATAAAATATGCAAGACATCCATTTTTTTCTCCATTAGATAAGGAAGATGTTACAGTAAGCATGCCCATTGAAGGAGAATCTACTAGCAAAAATCCGAAAAGGGTAAACAAAGGGTATAAGAAAATAGCGAGGGGACCCACCTGCCTTGGGAGTCTGTTAAGAAAGAATGGGAAATTATCACTATCCTTGAAAGTGCTACAGAAGATAGCTAGCACTGAAATAAAATAAATATCCCCTGAATTAAAGTAATCTGAGAGGTGAATTAGTCCTACTACTCATGTTACAAAGAAAGTTAATGTCCAGATAAATCACACAGTATTTTGTACAAGATTCCACAGTTAACAAACTGCATGACCTCACCCACATTCTTGTTCCATTTCTTGTTCCAGTGTCCTTGTGACGACACCCAAAGGGTGAACTTAATAAGTTGAATCATCTTTGTAATTCTACTCATGCAAATTCAATGAATGCTTATTGTGAAGCTTCTGTTGAAGGCAACAATATGTTAAAAACTTCAATATCTTCAGCTGCCTTGTTTAAAATGTATTCTTCCACATCAACCAGCGTACAAATGAACTGGCAGTCTCATACGATGGCAGGTTCAAGGTTGTTACCCCATCGCACCCCTTAGGAAAATGGGTAAAATACTTCAGGCCAGCTAACATAGACTAAATACTGGATGACAGGATCAAGCATGTCTAGAAGTACGTGAGGACGTTCTGCCCTTCAGACCAGGTTGTTTATATCAAGGAGAGTTTAGAGAGGAAAGGCCACTCCTTGTTAACCTATATTTATAGTTCATCTCAAGGAAATCCAAGTATATTAATGCAAAGTGGAAAATTCCCTACCACCATTAGCTAATTGTTCCCTATCTTTGCAGACATCTAGCAGTTTCCAAGCATAACAGAATGTGGCAAAGCCAATGGTTTCCAGATCCCTTGGCATATGTAGTACAAATATCAAGCTAATGAAATCAATGTCCCGTTTTAGAGCCATTCCATTTTCACAATGTGGAAAACAGGTAATTTTACTCAAAGAAAATATCATGTTGTTAGTTCTGTTTTGAATGAATAACTCCTTTAAGTTAAGCTTTGTCAAGATTTCATTATGATTGTTTCTTTTGTCTTGCCCTATTGCAGCCTGACATCTACACTGAGCCGAAGGAAACAGCGCCCTACTAAACCTGAAGCAACCTTTTGAGGACATTTTTAAAAATCTTTGTTCTGTGCTTGGCTTTGATTCTGATGTATTCCACAATATCTATAACAGCACAAAGTATTTTTCAATGAATTATTGAGCAATATCCTCTTTCAGGGAATAGAAAGGCAAAGCACAAGACATTTCTTGCAGAGGATAGCAACAGTCTTTGTAAAATAACAGTAACAATGAAATCCTTCATTAGCTAGACCATATAACTATGCACGAATTAAGTGCTTATATATCTAAATTTTCACAAAGACTTCCCAAGAATCCTATCATCTGTGGTAGTTTTGAGACCCAAAGAGGTTTATTAACTTGCCCAAGGTCACATAATTACTAAGTAGAAGAGCTCAGATTCCCTATTCTAAGTCCACTAGTCATCTCGCTAGACCATGCTACATTCTTGAAGTGATTTGGGCATCACTGAAATCATTTTCTTAGTAGGCCAAGATGTGCTCCTTCACAGAATCTGTGGATATGAAAGCAATGAGCTTCTGGATGGTGAGCATTGAATGATGACCCACCTGGGGAAAGAGTCATAGGACATTCTGGGCACTATTATTGGGAATCTTGGAAGACTCTGAGTTCAACTAGAAATCCTTTGTAGACCCAAACAAAATTGGTAAATCCTCCAGCCAAACCACAAGAACAATAACAAAGCAGTTGCTGCTGAGTTGACTCTGACTCACGGTGACCCTGTGTGTGTGATATGTACTAACTACGTGTTGGAATGTGGGAGTATAAACATGTCAGGGGCATTTGAAGTCCATTAACTACAAATTGGAAGGAGAATCAATATCAATAGCCTGAAGTGCATTCTTTTTAAAAAATATTTTATTAGCATATACTTCACATATCCCACTATTTAATGATTCAATCATATTAAGAAGAGTTGTGCAAGCATCACCAAAATCGATTTCAGAACACTTTATTCTCATGCGCATTGTTGTTAGTTCCCGTAGGTCAAACACACCTGTTTTCTCCAAATTTTATTTTAACCAATTCTGACAGAAGCCATCCTTCCCACAGCACTCTCAACTTCTCTGCCAAGTTTACTGTCACGGCAGTGGCCACCCCAAACTGCAGACAATAGGTACATTTAGGAGGCTTATGAAGGAAGTAATACATCACAATTCAAGGGCAGGAGCAAATCAAGGTATGGTTTCTTTGGTAAAGACAGCTCCGTGGCCATGCCCAGGGGCAGGCTTCTAACTTTGCTCTTCAGCCCACGAGGCTGCTCTGCTTTGGCAAGTGTTACATAGCTTTTAAGCTTGTCTGAGACGTGTCCAGAGGCACTCCACTTCACCAGGAAGCCCCCTACCCTAAGGCAGGTGGCTTGTTCTGTGCATTGTCTAGGAAGCTTAATACACTATCTTGCCCTGTCTCCTGGGTGTGCTGCTATGATTCTCTGCTGTATTTCTCACCCTTTCGTACTCTCTCCAGTCATCTTCCTTATTTCCTGAGTGTCGGGGGTTCTCAGTGGCAAGAAGTGGATTCAAAGGAATTATTTCAACGTTTAGCAATTTATGGATCCATGTACCTTATTTGCAAGGACCCACCTCCACAAGCATACCATGCATATCATTTGCATAATGCATAAGCTTGACAATCCTCTTGGTGAGCTACAAGCACCTGATTTGCATATGCCCTATTAGTTATTGGTGGGAGGCACAAGACCATGGTGAGAAAATCATACTGCCCCATGGCAGAGATGGAAAGAACTGGCCATTTTCTATCTCGTGACTATGGGGGTAAATAACAGTGCAAACCAATTATGTTAGTGAATACTGCTATTAAAGAATGACAATGTATAAAACTGTTGTATTATTTCCTCTTCAAGAGATATTTGCCTTTGGTTATTTAAGGGAATGGAACTTTACAACTTACAAATATATATTTTTTAGTCAAACTGCATAACTCAAATAGGTAATGCTAGGTAAAAAATCTGATGAGCTTTGACTGATGGATGTTGTTCACAGAGATAGGTCCTAAGCAATATACCTACTGAATACTCAAATAGAGGAATAAATAAGATGTATCCATGGGAGACAATGAACACCTTAAAATAACCCTCATTTTATTTTTATTTTCCTTAGCTTATAATCAGGCATACCGTTTGTCTTGCTTTTTCAGAGATGTTCATCCTCGACCAGAGCTGTTTGCTTGGGGACAGATGCTCTGCAGTGAGCAAATGTCAAGGAAATAATGAATTGAAAGTGACAAGTGCCTTCAGCCAAAAGTCCAAAGGGAATCGTCATCTTGAAATCATACATAACGGAAGGAGCCAAGGAAAGAATGAAATGGTAAAAGTGCCAATGCTAATCCAGAAATTAAGCTCACGGGCTGTGTTAGGCCAAGCTAATTGAACCAGTGAGGCTCTTTCTTTCATTTTGAATTCAAGAGCGTTCAAAAAGAGAGACATAATGGAAAATGCTCAACTGAATTAGAGGAAACAAGACAGTTGAATCAGCAGCACCATCCAGAAATATTTGTGAAAGTGATGTGGATTATGTGAGCAAGATAAATAGATGTGGCTCCATCGCTGTGAGAGTTTACAAAGTAGGACTGACAGCTCTCATCTGGAGGAAAGAGACTAAGAAGCCAACAGAAGCAAAAGATGGATTGAGTGACATTCCTGTGGCATTAGGCGAGGAGCAGACCGAAGAGTCCTTTGTGTAAATGCAGGTCCTGCCTTCTGGACACTAGGTTCTAAGGAATATTAGATATAGAAATATTTTAAAATTACTCATCACTATTATCACTATATTGAGCTGTTCATTAGTAACAAATAATATGCCAAGGGTTTTACATAAATGTCATCTTTCAAATCTCAAATCAATTGGAAAAGTCTGAAATATTATTTTCATTTAAAATTTAACAAAGTTGAGGTTTAGAGATAATAACGCAGATTAGTCTCTCAGAGAGTAATCAAATAGTTCCAGCTCTAAAGTCTGCAGGCTGTTCCTCTATCTATTTGCCCCCTAAGGGATTACTGGGCAGAAAATGAGCCCCATTTAAGTATTAGGCCCCAATCCAAAAAGTCGGCAGTTCAAACCTATCAGCTTCTCCTGAGGATAAGTTGCCTCCTTACAAATTTGTAGCCTCACATAGATGATGGAGCATTTCTGCTCTGTCCCACAGGTTCACTATGAGTCTGAGTCAACTCCACAGCAGTGGATTTGGTTTTTAAACTTTTGGATTAGAGTGAGAGTCCGGTGTACACAGGGTCTCTGTCACAGCCAACTCGAGGGCATCTAGTAAAAATGATCACAAAAGAACAAAACTTCTAAACCCAGACAGAAATAGTAAACAGCATAAAGATTATGTGTCCGAAAAGAAGGATTATCAACATCTATTAATAAAATGTTATTTATGATATCATACAGAGGAGATAGATAGTTAGGAAATACATTTGTGTTAGGTTGGGATTTCTTTTTTTAAAAAATAATTTTACTGGAGGGTCTTACAGCTCTTATCAAAATCCATACATACATCAAGTGTGACATATGTTGCCATCATCAATTCCAAAACATTTTCATTCTACATGAACCCTTGGAATCAGCTTCTCAGTTTTTCCCGTCCCTCACACATCTCCCTCATGAGCCCTTGAGAATTCATAAATTATTTTTTTCAAGTTTTACACCAACTGTTGTCTCCTTTCACCCACTTTTCTGTCATTTGTCCCCCTGGGGGTGGGGTTAGGGGTTACATGTAGATCATTGCGATCAGCTCCTTCTTTCTCCTCTCAGTTTCCCCTACCCTCCTCACATCGCTACTCTCATTATTGGTCCTGAGGGGCTTATCTATCCTGGATTCCCTGTGCTTCCAGCTCATTTTCCTCTCCCTCCCCTCCCCTCCCCTCCCTCCCTGCTACCCGCTCCCTCATGAGCCCTTGATAATTTATAAATTATTATTTTGTCATATCTTGCCCTGTCTGACGTCTCCCTTCAACCACTTTTCTGTTGTCCGTCCCCCAGGGAGGAGGTCACATATAGGTCCTTGTAATCGGTTCCCTCTTTCCAACCCACTCTCCCTCTACCCTACCAGTATCGCTACTCACACCACTGGTCCTGAAGGGATCACCCGCCCTGAATTCCCTGTGTTTCCAGTTCCTATCTGTACCAGTGTACATTCTCTGGACTAGCCAGACTTGCAAGGTAGAATTCGGATCATGATAGTGGGATTGGGTGGGGGAGGGGAGGGACTAGAGGAAAGTTGTATTTTGCATTTAGGAACTAGAGGAAAGTATTTAGGAACTAGAGGAAAGTTGTATTTTTCATCGTTGCTACATTACACCTTGACTGGCTCATCTCCTCCCCGAGACCCTCTGCAAGGGGATCTCCAATGGCCTACAAATGGGCTTTGGGTCTCCACTCTGCACTCCTCACCTCATTCACCATGGTAAGATTTTTGTTCTGATGATGCCTTATACTTGATCCCTTTGACACCTCGTGATTGCACAGGCTGGTGTGCTTTTTCCATGTGGGCTTTGTTGCTTCTGAGCTTGATGGCCGCTTGTTTACCTTCAAGCCTTTAAGACCCCAGATGCTATACCTTTTGATAGCCGGGCACCATCAGCTTTCTTCGCCACATTTGCTTATGCACCCATTTGTCTTCAGCAATCGTATCATGGAGGTGAGCACACAATGACAAGATTTTTTTTCTTTGATGCCTGATAAGATCCCTTCGGCACCTCGTGATCACACAGGCTGGTGTGTTCTTCCATGTGGGCTTTGTTGCTTCTGAGCTAGATGGCCGCTTGTTTACCTTCAAGCGTTTAAGACCCCAGATGCTACATCTTTTGATAGCCAGGCACCATCAGCTTTCTTCATCACATTTGCTTATGTACCCAATTTATCTTCAGCGGTTGTGTCGGGAAGGTGAGCATCATAGAATGCCAATTTACTAGAAGAAAGAATTCTTGCATTGAGGGAGCACTTGAGTGGAGGCCCAATGTCCTTCTGCTACCTTAATACTAAACCTATAAATATAGGCACATAGATCAATTTCCCCATCCTCATATATAAATATATTTGCCTATGTACATGTCTTTATCTAGGCCTCTATAAATGCCCTTTGCCTCCCAGCTCTTTTCTCTACTTCCCTTGACTTTCCTCCTGTCCCACTATCATGCTCAGTCCCCACCAGGGTTTCAGCAATTCCTCTTTGTTACATTACCCTTGATCATGCCCTACCAGGCCTACCAGGTCAATGCTTAAGGCAGATGTTTTGCCCTTTGGGCATTTTTTTGGCAGTGCCAAAATGCTTTGTTATATTTTCCAAGCAGGTCAAAGGTCCAGTGACTAAGTGCCTGAGAGGCAAATAATCAGAGAGACAGCTGCTTGGGTGCTTTGCTGGGAAAAATCTGGCCCTAATCAAAGAACTGTATTCTGAGCATCTCTGATCCTGAGTTGTAAGCTGTTCATGTCCAAAAAAACATGTAATTGTGTGAATTCTATGTATAGGGTGTGAATTCTATGTATCTATTGCAATAAATTATTGAACCCATCAGAGAAGTATAGAGTGAAGGGCAATTGTTGTCAGCATTGGTGAAGGTTGAAGGATGGAGCTTCAACTAATACCCCTCCCTCCGCCCATAGGAGTTGACCTTGGGCTGATGTGGTGTTTGATTATCCTTCCCCTTTTGAAGTCAGAGGAGGCCAGAAGCTGCCTTCACACTCTTTTTCACAATTCCATTCCCAAAGATATTTGGTTGTTTGTTGAAATATATGGGTCTTTTGATTTACCACCTTCACATTTCTGAATGTTGTCCTTGAGTAAAGACATCCTTTTTGATTTTAAATTGCTGATTGTTTAAAGATGTGTGATATTGCTCACCTTATTTACCTGTTGGATGATTGATGGGGATGAGTTCAGTCCTAGACTTGAAGGGTAACTAAGGGCAAGAGTCAAGGTAGTTCCATCAATCTGTCCTCGACCAGTATGCCTTTGAAATGCATAGACCCCAAAGTCCAGAGAGGACAGAAAAGAGATGATAAAAATAATTTTAGTAATCTTAACATGTTTTCAATTCACTTTTCTACCCACAAGATGTGCTGAAGTTTTGTCTCCTCTCTCCTGTCTGTCTGGTACACGCCTCCAGTGCTGTGCTTTTGAAGTTGGGTTTTGCCTCTTCTCTTTTTGACTCTTAAGATCTTTGTTTGTTTGATGAAAATATTTGCTTTGGATATACCTTCCTGGATCTCACAGCATCAAGATAATTTGGTATTTCTTTCAGTCCCTTCATAGTTAATATAGATGACTCATCAAAATTAAGCTTTTAGCTTTATTAGTATAATACCCAGCAAGATATTTATCATCTATGGAGGAACCATACATAAATGTTTAAAATTTCTACCATGCTTCCATCTCCTCGATATCATCTTAACTGAGTGTGAAATCACATTTCTAATTTTACCTACAGGACAGATGTTGGTTTAGATATGTGTTCTTGTTTTGAAATGCACTGCTGTTTTCAAATTTCAAAAGCACATGATGAATCACTTGTGAGCTTTTCAGAACAAAAAGAGAACAAAATGTTGCTACAGTAGTTCCGGTTTCAAAGATGACATCTACAAATCGTCACCCAGTGCTAATATCATTAAACAGAGCAGTATTTGTACTATTTCCAGCATATGAAAGAAGGAAGTGTTCAGGATGCCCATTCAAAATGAATAGTTTTACTAGCTAATCAAAGTAGCAGCTCAATAACTCGGAAACACTGGATCAAGAAGTTCAAGGTTTGGCAATGTGCTTTGCTTCTACACTTGATCTGAAAGAAGTCTTATAAACATGATAAAATATCTAAAAAAATAAAGTTTTCCACGCTGAATATGCCAATCCTAAATGATGCTATTATCTTCATTGCTATTCTGAGAAGCTCATTCCTGTTTCATGATCTGAAGTCATGGGTGAAATTAGTGCAGCTAAATCATCTACATAGAGTGAGAAAACTTAATAAATAGTAATTGATTGATGAAGTGCCGCAGCCGCTTTATCTCCCCAGTGTCAGTTGTATCTATGCTAAAGCAGACAGGGGAAAAATGAAACTATATAGTTGTCAATGTGAACTTATGCAAAATGATACATTTAAATGAATTTAAAAATGAGTACTAACGTATCAGAATTCAGACAAATGGATTCATATGTGTACATAGCTACAGACTATAGGAACTGCTGTCTTCTAAAAGGACACATCTTGCTTTTTCAATGTTAGGTCACTTTATTAGCTCCTTAACTGTATGTTAACTGTATAGCCTGAGATTTCTATCTGATAGGGGCTTATTTCAACAGATCTCAAGAATTTATAAATAACACATTTATCTGCAAAACTTAAGTAGAGGGGCATATTAAACATTTACCATACGATGTTAAAGGTGACTGTTCAGTTCTGCCTTACTTTCTATCCACATTTTAATTGCTGCTTTTCCTATTGAAATGTTTCATATGACTTTTTAATACCAAAGACTTCATAAAAATGATTTAGTAGAATAAGCAAAATATAATGGATACAAGCTCAAATTCTAGCACTGGTCTATCTGAGTTTAAATCCTGGCTATGTCCCCCTATCTGTGTAATTTGAGAAGAAATTAACTTCTCTGTGCCTTAGTTTCTCCATTTAGTTTTTCTAAGAATATATTGTAGTGGATATATTCTTCTGACCATATCTTTCTCTATAGGAGAAAGATAAGACTTTCTGTGCCCAGGGAAGCACTTCAACCACCAGGGTTGCTGAGTCTGAATCAATTCCATGAGAGTGAGTTTGGTTTGGTTCGGGTATTTTTCATGTTGGTAGACTATATATTTGTAAAATCCCAGGCACACAGTAAACTATTTCAATGTTTGTAAGGAAAGCACATTTATGATACGATGTTAAAGATGACTGATGCATATTAAGGAATAGTCTCAGTGGAAAGGGAAAAAAATCTTATTTTACCAAAAATTATAAACAATGAGTCACAATATTACATATAACAGAAATAGAAATTGGGCTTCAGATATAACTCATGCCAAGTTTTTATTATTATTGTTTCATAATTCTGTGAATATGTGTTAGTAAAAGACTGGATCACTGTATTGAGAGAAAAATAACAGCACAAAATTCTTATTTCACATGCTTTTTATAAACTAAAAATCATTAGATTTGATTTTCTTTAGATTTTAAAGATGAAAGGAAGCTAAAATGTACTTGAAGAACCTAAGACCGACTTCAGATAAATGATTTTTCAACACAAGGGTTAACATTTTACAAACTAACCCTCTACATTTAAGGAAAGAGCTTATGTAATTTTGTATATGAACCACTATGATGCTATAATCTCTTTCTTTAATTTCATGTTTTAGGCTCAATGCTATGAGAGGTAAAATGGTAACATGCTCATATAGCTTTGTATACAATGGAAGGATGAGCCTTATTCCCTTCTCAAGTTTCAACCCTGCTCTTGCATTTCAAGATTTTCACCAGCCTCGTCTAGAAATGGACAGATGGATGGACGTGTAACTGGTGCGCTCGGTTGTCTTCTGTCTTCTAGCTCCCTTTCCCTGTGTCGGTTGGAGTCTCAGCTCATTTTTCCTTTTTTTTCTTTTCTCTGTGTTACTGATCCTCTGTTTACAACATAACGACTATGTTTACGTTGAGTCATTCGCAGTCTGTCTTCTCTATTGTCATCACTTCAATTGCTTTACTTCCTTTGCTCTTTGCCTCTGCAATGGTTGAGACTTCCCGAACTGATCCTCCACAGGATTCATTGTATTTTCAGATGTGTCTGTATCCTTTTGTTTCTACCTCACATAGTTAGTAAGAAGCAATGCTTTTGAAGTTCTGACATTTTCCCTAAGTCCACAGCTTTGTTTGCCATTCCATTTAAATATGTTTTACTTACTTCTTTCCTGACATCTTATTTGGTTAGATTTTTAATTTTGAGAATTTATTTAGTGCAAGGCAATTTTTAAAAAATCGAAGGAAGTGAAGCAAACAAAAACTTAACTCTCTTGCTTATATATTCTTCCAGATTGGGGAGTGTATGTTGATGGGATAATTTGACATTTACACAACTTGCAAAATGAAAACACCATCAACAAATGGTACGTGTAGAAATTGTAGATATTGGCATGTTTTGTCATGTATCCTTTTTGTTAATGGGGAGTTCTTTAAAAATAAAATGGAATGGGTAAATATAAATATTCTAGGCATTAATGAGCTGAAATGGATGGGCAGTCGTTTTTTAAAAATCAGATGGTTTATTATTCTGGAATTGTCACAATCAAGAGGAATGGTATTGCATTCCTTGTTAAGAAGTACATTTCAAGGTCTATCTTGAAGTACAATGCTCCCCGTGACAGAATTATGCTTCTCAGCATATAAGTAATTAATATAACTATTATTCAAAATTATGCACTAATCACAAAGGCTAGTGATGGAGAAATGGAAGGATTCTACCAATGCCTTCAATCTAAAATTGCTTAAATATTCATTCAAAAAACACTCAGAGATTATTAGAGATTGAAATGTAAGTTGGAATCATAGAGGAAGGAATAGTAGTTGGACATTATGATCTTGGTGATAGAAATGACACTGGAGATTGCATGCTAGAATTTTGCAAGACCCATGAGTTTTTCATAGCAAATATATTTTTTCAAAAATACAAAAGGCAACTCTATATGTGTACTTCTCCAGATGGAATACACAGAATTCAATTGGGCTACTTTTGTGGAAAGAGACAATGGAGAAGCTCAATACCAGAAACTGAAAAGTGGATAGGGGCAGACTACGGAACAAACTATAAATTGCTCCTATGTAAGTTTAGGTTCAAGCTGAAGAAAATTAAAGCAAGTCTATTAGAGTATAATCCACCTGAATTTTGAGAACATCTCAAGAACAGATTTGGTGCATTAAATATAAATGACAGAAAACCTAATGAGCTGTGGGATGATATTAAGAGCACCACACAGGAAGAAAGCAAAAGATCATTAAATAGATAGGAAAGAAATAGATCAAAGTAGATGTCAGAAGAGACTATGAAACTTGTTCTTCATTCGAAAGGAAAGTGGAGGAAATGATGTGAAAGTGCTTAACTGGAAATATCAAAGGGCAGCTTGAGAAGACAAATTAAAATATTATAATAAAATGCACATTGATCTGGAGTTAGAAAAGCAAAAAAAGAAAATACACTCATCATGTCTTAAACTGAAAAAAATCAAGCCTCAAATTGTGATAATGAAAGATTCTATAGGCAAAATTCTAATGATGCAGAATGCATCAGAAAAAGATGGGTTAAGATACAAACAATCATAGTACCAAAGAAATTACTCAGCATTCAACCATTTCAAGAGGTAGCATATGATCAAGGCCCAATGGTATGAAAGGAAAAATATATGCTGCATGCAAAGCAGTAGTCCAAAACAAGACTCCAGGAATTGGTAGAATAACAATTGAAATGTTTCACCACGTTGACGAAGGACTGGACGCACTCACTCATCTATGCCAATACATTTGGGAAACAGTTACTTGGCTAAATGATTGGAAGAGATCCGTATTTGTACCTATTTCAAAGAAAGGCGACCCAACCGAAGGCTCAAATCTTGCTGACGATCATCCGACATTGACAGGAAGCTGCAAGAAATTCGGGCCAGATTCAGAGGAGGATGTGGTATAAACGATGCCATTGCTGATGTCAGGTGGGTTTTATACTTGAATGGGGGTGTTGACAACGAATATTGGAGTACTGTGAACTGTCGAAATAACAAACACATCTGTCTTGGAAGGAATAGAGCTAGGATGCGTCTTACAGGCAAGAATGGGGAGACTTCATCTTACATACATGGCCCATGCTCTCTATCAGGAAAAACTAGCCCCTGGAGGAAGCCATCATGCTCGGTGAAGTGGAGAGGCAGTGAAAAAGAGGAAGCCTCTCAGAGATAGACTGACCCAGTGGCTGCAACAGTGGGTTCAGACATCAGAACAAATACGAGGCTGACACAGGACAGGAGAGTGTCCGGTTTGGTTTTACATAGGGTTGCCATGAGTCAGACCCAACTGGACGGCACCGAATAACAACATCCACATCTTTTCACTACAATGAAAATATAATACGAACAAAGAATTTTAAGTGGAGGTAAATTTCCTGGCATTGTTTATTCCACTTATTCTCTGAGTACCAAACTCAAAAGCTTAATGCTTTACTCGAGTATAGCTTGCTGTTTCTCCTCAGCCTTAGGTCCTTCTGATATCAAAATGTAAACATTTTCCTAGACACATAAGCTTTTTTTTCTCATTGCATTCTTTACTGACTCCACTGATTGGGTCTTACCAGGGAGGGGTCGTGCTGGCTGCTTCAGTTTACTGAGCTTTAATTTCATGGTCCACTAGAAGGAAGATTCTTTGATGTTATTCCTACTTGCCATCATCATAGGGTAAGGCAGGGTGTACAGAAAAAGAAAGAATTTAAGTTTATTTGCAATTTCTAATAGTAACAATCTGTGACAAACTGTTACAGCTTCTTAATGGAACAATTTTAATAAAAAAGCAAGAGGTATTAATCTTCTGATTTTACTTTTTGACTCCATTCAATTTATATTAGATCTAGAATTAATATATCAGAATTGAGGATATTGCCATTAAAATTTAATGCTGCAAACATTGATCCACTATCTGAAAATATTTGTATATTTTGTCGCTAAGGTTGTGTGGTACAAGTAGACTCTGGCCGATAGCCACTCTATAGGCAGAATAGAACTACCACATAGGGTTTCTTAGTCGTCAGACTGCAAGGCTTTCTCTAGTATCTCAGCTGGTGGGTTCAAAGTACTGGCTTTTAGGTTAGGAGCCAAGACCTTAAGTATTAACACCCCAGTGTGCCCATAGATGTTGTTATTGCTAGATGTCACTGAGTTTGTTCTGATTCATCAATTCTATATCCATGGAATAAAATGCTGCCTGGTCCTGTGCCGTCCTTCCAATCCTTTCTGTGTGTGATCTCATTCTGGCAGCTACTATGTCCGTCATGGTCAGGGTCTTTGTCTTTGTGTTGACTTTACCAGGCAAGTTGTCCTTCTTCAAAGACTGGTTTCCCCTGGTACCGTGACCAATGGACATGAGACAAAGCCTCCTTAGCCTCCTTTTTAAGGACCATTCTGGCTGTATTTCTTCCACCAGAGACCTGCTCATTCTTCTGGCAGTCTACGTTGTCTTCAATCCTCTTTATCAACACTGTGACTCGCAGATACTAATTCTTCTTTGGCCTTCCTTATCCCTTGTTCAACTTTCATATGCATACGAGGCAATTACAAACATCCAGGCTTGGGTCAGCACCACTCTGCAAAGTGATTTCTTTGCTTTTCAACACGTTAAAGAGAGATCTTCCAGCACATGTGCCCAATGCAACATGTCTTTTGTTTTCTGAATGTTGGACTTGTGGATTCAAGTAAAATTAAATACTCCATAGCTTCAGTCATTTACTAATTATTATGATCTTGCGTATTGATCCATTTGTTGGTATTTTTGCTTTCCTTATGTTTAAGTGAAAATTATATTCAAGGTTGAATAATTTGATTTTCATTAGAAGTTCTTCAAGTCCTCCATTTTCAGCAATGTTAAGCCATCTGCATATGGCAAATTGTTTTTTAAAAAGTCTTTCTCTAATAACATTCCTTGATGCAATGTTATTTTTCATGTTGGCCAGATTCTCATATTATTTGCTTAACATAGAAGTTGAATAAATATGGTAAATGATTATAACCCTGATGTACACTTTTAATTTCATTTTAAACCAGCCAGATTCTCTTGTTTAGTTTGAATGACTGCTTCTGGTATAGGTACATAAGAACAATTTAGGTGTCTGTAATTCCCATTCTTTGCAATGTTATCCACAATTTGCTATGATACACACAGTCTAAAGTCTTTGCATGGTCAGTAAGCACAAATAAACATCTCTCTGATATTCTCCGTTGTGAGCTAAGCTCTGTTTGATATCAGCAATGATATCCCTTGTAATCGCAAGCAGTTCCTTCTCAATGCAATATTATACCAGTTTGTAAACTACCTTCAGCTACTGAATTTTGAATTACTTTCAGCAAGAATTTATGTGGCACTGTTAGTTTTGTTTTATACTTTTTGTATTCTCTTGAATCACTTTTCTTTGGTATGGGCATGAAAATGCACCTTTCCCAGCCAGTTGGCCAGGTAGCTGTCCTACACATGCTTTTAGTATAAGTGAGGAAGAACCACAGAGTACATGTTTATAGAAATATGTTCATTGGTGCTTTATCATCCTGGAGACCCCAAGGCCTTCATTGCAGCTTGGACTTCTTTCTTCCATATCTTTACTACTTCCTTAAATGATTGAGCATCTTCCAGTTCTCTTTGATACAGAGACTCAATCGATCCCATCCAACTTTTGATGCTTTGTTTGTCCTTTAAATTTTCAACTTGAGGCTTGGACATTTCCCCTCAGTTCCTACAGTCTGAGAAATGGAGAATGCGAGCTTCCTTTCTGGTTTTCCAACTCCAGGTCTTTGCATATTTCATTATATTTTATTTTGTCTAGTTGAATCACCGTTTGAAAAATTTTGTTCAGCACGTTCACTTGATAATTTCTTTCTTTCACTTTCTAGGAAAATACATGAATCAAATTTTTGTTTGTGGAAAAAAAATCCCATTATCTTTCCGTTTTATTTGTTTCATGAACTTTTTGAAGATTCTTCTTACATATATACTCATAGACATATAAAGACTCTTTATTTTTAATTGAGTGATTCTGAAGACATGATTCAATTTATTATTCAGTGGTATATTTAGATGTTTCCTGTCTTATGTGGAATAATACCAATTTACATGAATGTGAGGCCAAAAGTTAGCAATGGGTGCACATATTGTCTCTGAGGAAGTCTTTCCCATGTTTATGTACATGCTCAACAGTGTTACTGGTCTTTTAGCATCTTTAGCATGTTAAAAAAGCATTTTAATAACCTCACTGCCAGCTAGTTAATTCCTAGAGGAGCCCTAGTGGTGTAATAGGTAATGTTTGGACTACTAACCCAAAGACCAGTAGTCGTTCAAAACTGCCAGCTGCTTTCTCAGCAGAAGAAAGATGAAGTTTTCTATTTCCATGAAGAATTATAGTCTTGGAAAATCCCAGGAGCAGTTTTACCCTATCCTATAGGGTCATTGTAAGCATTTGATGTAGAAATCATATGAGTTATTTCTACATCTCTTGTATCTAATAGAGGACCTATTATAAAGTAGGCACACAAGTAAATGCTTATTAATTTAATGAATAAAAGTCCTCTCTAGGGTAACCAGTTTCCTTCAAGTCAATCTGGACTCATGGCAATCCTCATGTGTCTGAGTACACTGATGTGCTCCTTACGGCGTTTTCCGTGGCACAGTTTTCCGAAGTAGATGGCCAGGTCTCTTGGGACAATTGTCTTGACGGTCCTGGACTTCCAACCAAACATAGTCACTGTTGGCACCATTCAGTTCTCTATTTCTATTCATATTTCTTAAGTATTTGTCACGGGTCAAGCCCAATGTAAGGAGTTTCTCATCAATTAATACATTCTATTCTCACCACATCTCCCCAAAATGTATATTTTAGCCTAATTGCACCGAACAAGAAAAAACAAAAGCAGTTTTAAAAAGCATTTCCAAGGACACAAAGTCGGACACATTACATATGAAAATTATAATATTTCTTATGTTCTTTTGACAGCATTATACAATCTTGTCATCTTACAAAGAAGGCAGGCTTAGTTACGAAAGGTTTCTACATTTTCATTACTTCATTATACAAATGAAAACACAAAATATATATAAGAACTAGGCACTACTAAAATGTCAAGGGAGGAGATTCTAGTAGTGTGTGTATATGTAATACATGATTATGTGTGTACAAGCATGTAGGTATCCATATGTGTTCCCAATTAGGGTATTGGGTTTTGATAAGGAAATAACTGGTTGGACAAGAGAGAGGAGTCACTAAACAAAAAAATGACTGTTAAGGATCTCGAATTCTAGGCCGAATTGTAGATATTTTATGGGGAAAAGGAGCTCTCTGCAGGTTGTATTAACAGTATATTAGCGCATGAATCATTCATGAGATAAACATTCTTATACATATGTACAGTAAAGACCTTTAGGAGAAATTTTCCTTCTAGCCCCTTGCTATGCTTCTGCATCATGGGAGTTTGTAGCACTGTGCTGACTTAGCCTAGAGGTCTTTCTTGCTTCTATATCATTCATTCAAGTATTTAGTTCATTTTTACAAATGTTTGGCCCTATAGCTGCTTGAGTTTTTATCCCCAGAATATAGCCCTACGCAATCAGCAGTCCTTAAATGACTGTTTCAGGAATTGATGATGCTAGCTCACAGCCCAGAGATCTGGAAGAATTTCCTGGAGGACTCAAAGTGTCTTGTAAGACCAGCCTTCAGCATTCTTGTGGTTTGCCAGCCATTCTGTGTAAAACAGATTGCATAAAATGTTCCCATTTTACAATCTTGCTTTCTGCTATTGGGGAGATTTTAACCAACTCTAATTATTGTCAGAAGACCACACATATATACACTTAAATAAACAGAAAGGCAATTACAAAAATAATAAATGCTAAATTATAAGTCATCCTGTTTAACCAAGTTTATAGTCCTCAAAAGAAGGGTTTTTTTTTTTTTTTTAAGCTATGAATAACTGTTGTCCTAAGAAACCCTATCAAAAACTCTCTGTAACTTGTGGGTATGCACTTTCTCTAAATCAAATCCAGGTGATGCCCTAAGAGTATCTTGGCTCTCTGTTATCTGTTTTCTGGTTCATCATTAACCACTCTCTAGTTTACATTTATTTCCCAACTAGCACTGCATATCGTTTTCTAGAAGTTCAGGCTATAGTTTGCCTGAGCATTGATGACCATGTTGTTTTTCCTGCTGGAAACAGCCTATTTCTAAGCATTCTTTCGGGTTCACCTGCTTTTATAATCTTTGTTAGGAGATTTCCATGACCACGAAGTATATTATGTTCTCTCATGACCCGAAAGCTGGTTACAATTAATGTTGTTGTAATTCTTATGTATTACAGTTGCTACTTATTCAATTTCTTTCACCTCTGCAAGATCTGAATCTATATATAATTCTTATTTCTATCTTTATGTGACTAAAACAATCTTTAGCACAATATTCAAAAGGATAGAAAACCATTGCCATTGAATAGAGTACAACTGATTTCTATGGTGTGTGTGTGTGTATTTCCCTGATTATAAACTTATGGACGTAAATTACCATCCCTTTCCTTCTGATGGACTAGAAGTTCCAATCCTCCAATTGGTGGCCCAAAGGAAACTGTGTGTACCGTAGTATAGAGACTTAACACTTTATTTTGAGTGACATCCAGTTTAGGAGCAATGCCTATGTGAATATTCAAATACATATTTCCAGGTCCCTAAAAGAGAAGGGAAGCTTTATTTTACCATCCTAATCTGTCTTATTTCAAAAGCAAATGTCAGGATAAGATTAACACAACTTGTCATTTTCAAAAAGAGATTAGCAAAGACAAAATAGATGTCCAAAACAAACAAACAAACAAACAATCAAACTCACTGCTATCAAGTCAATGCCAAAGCCTATGGGTGAAGGTCAAATAGCAAGAGAATTGTTCTGGACATCAATGTTCAGGCTGGGGATGAGCTATCACTTTTGGAGGTGTTGGGATTTTATTTGACTGTGGCAACAGGGACAATCAGAATCCCTTCAAAAAACAGGTAAGAAATCTAGTAGCAGCTGATAGACAATACAACACAGCATATACATACAGAACTGATTATGTTATATTTGTGGTTATATGATTTTCAAGCAAGCATCTTTTGATAGACTAGGGTTCTGACCTACAAACTACACACACACACACACACACACACACACACACACCACATTAAACTATACACGCATTAAACTACACACACACAAACAACATGTTAATCAGAATAAAATTTGTCATGACCCATGAGTATGCATCTGACAGGTTCACAACTGTCTAGACTATGAAAGAATCATCAGAAGAGATAGCAGATTGGGGCCAAAATGTATTATGGAGTTCATTCCTGAGTAATCCAAGGTAATTAGAACCCCTCTCTTTCAATGTAGACTTAAATGACTAATGTAGTATGATTATAGTTGGAGTTGAAGTAGGGGCAGAAGAAGGAGCCAAGATTCTAGAAAACTTCCCAGAAGTCATTTTATTGTGATCTCTCCAACATGGACGTGACCTGGACTCTGTGTAACACAGACAATAGGGCAGAAGGGACACAACTGACAAGGCTCCTTCAGTGTGCCTTAGCGGTGGTGGGCCGAGGTGAAGATCTGCTTCCAGTGTGGTATTCTAAAAGGCCTGGTTAGGCAATCTTGCTTTCTTCCTTTCAGAGTTGGATTTTTAGAGGAGTGACCCTTCAAGCACCCTACGGCAACTCAAAGAACATAACATGTGCTACCGAAACAAGCTGACAGAGAATTTTCATGAGAAATGTGGCATGCGCCATTTCTTGAGATTGATACTGTTACAGTAATTTGATTATTTCTTGACCATAAGACTATTGAAAGGTGGGAAATCATCACCTGCATTCATTTCGTTTTCTTTTATTACATCATCACTTGTTGAGAACATTAGCGGGCATGTGATTTCCTCAGTCAGTCTCTCCATTCTAATCAACACTCCTCCTGTATTTTCACTACAACTTTCAGGAATTTAATTTCGACCTCCTATTTAAAAATTTTAATGGTTACAGATTGATATTTCATTGTATTTAAAACTAATACACATTAATTCATGTAGTGTATTAGTTATGTACATGGCACTACTTTGCCACCTCTTCACCACATCCATATACTACCTTCTGAGACTACTTAGTTTCCTGTACGCTACTCCCTCTAATAAGAATTAAGAATATATATATATATATAATAGAGAATACCATGTGGTATTATTGATTTGGAAAAACTGATTAATTGCTGAAAATTTATATTTTTTTATCATTTTATTGAGGCCTCATACAACTCTTATCACAATCCATCAATCCATTGTGTCAAGCACATTTTTACATTTGTTGCCATCATTATTCTCAAAACATTTTGTTTCTACTTGAGCCCTTGGTATCAGCTCCTCATTTTTTCCCCTATCCTTCCTCCTTCACAAAACCTTGATAATTTATAAATTAATATTATTTTTTCATGTCTTACACTGTCTGATGTCTCCCTTCACCCACTTTTCTGTTGCGCGTCCCCCAGGGAGGGGGCAATATGTAGATCCTTGTAATCGGTTACCCTTTTCTGCCCCACCTTCCCCTTACTCTCCTGGTATTGTTACTCTCATTATTGGGCCTGAGGGGTTTAGCTGTCCTGGATTCCCTGTGTTGCCAGCTCTTATCTGTACCAGTGTACATCCTCTGGTCCAGCTGGATTTGGAAGGTAGAATTGGGATCATGACAGTGGGGTGGGGGAAGCAGTAAAGAACTAGAGGAAAGTTATATGTTTCATCAGTGCTATACTGTACCCTGACTGACTCGTCTCCTCCCCATAACCCTTCTGTAACGGGATGTCCAGTTGCCTACAGATGGAATTTGGGTCCCCACTCCGCACTCCCCCTCATGCACAATGATATGATTTTTTGTTCTTTGATGCCTGATCCTATTGACATCTCGTGACCACACAGGCTGGTGTGCTTCCATGTAGTTCTTGTTTCTTCTCAGCTAGATGGCTGCTTGTTTATCTTCAAGCTGTTAAGGCCCCAGATGCTATATCTTTTGATAGCCGAGCACCACATTTGCTTATGCACCCACTTTGTCTTCAGCAATCGTGTCAGGAAGGTGAGCATCATGGACTGCCAGTTTAATAGAACAAAGTGTTCTTGTGTTGAGGGAGTACTTGAGTAGAGGCCCAATGTCCATCTGCTACCTTAATACTAAACTTATAAATATATGCACATAGATCTATTTCCCCATCATCATATATAAATATATTTACATATGCACATGCCTGTATATAGACCTCTATAAATGCCCTTTGCCTCCTAGTTCTTTCCCCTATTTTGTTTTACTTTCCTCTTGTCCCACTATCATGTTTAGCCTTCATTTGGGTTTCAGCAATTCCTCTTGGTTACATTGCCCTTGATAGAGCCCTACCAGGCCTCCTACACACTCCTTGCCATCAGTTTTGGATCACTTGTTGTTACCTTGTCCACTTCCTTTCCCCTACCTCCCCCTCTCCCATGTCCCCCTGGAACCGTATGTCTGTTGTTTTCTCCTCCAGTTTGTTTTTCCAGCCTATCTTATCTAGATAGACCTGCAGAGATACTAATATGCACAAAAAACAAGACAGACCAAACAAAGCAGCAAAAGAAAAGAAAATGACAACATAAGCCAATGACAAAAAAAAAAAATAATAATGCCTGTAAATAGTTCAAGGTCTGTTTGTTGACCTTTAGGAGTGTTTTCCGGTTGAGTGTGATGGGGTGCCATGCTCTGGCCCTAAAATTCTATTTTTGGTATTTCCTGGGGACTTCATTGCTCTGGTACCCTTGCTGTTCTGTTGCACACACTTAGTGTTTCACCTCAGTGTGGTGGGGTCAGATCGGGCACAATTCCTGCACTGTGTCTCCAGTGTTGTTCCCCATAGCGCTATGGGTCAGCGAGGGACATCGTGTCTCATAGTGGGGCCGGCCCTATGGTCCTCTCTGTGCTTTTTCTTCTCTGAGCAGGAATATCGTTCTCAGGGTTTGGTGGCCAGGATGTGCTCCACTCTCTCTTCCTCTCCCTTCATTTGCTCCTGTGTGCTCTGATCAGACATGTTCCTCTCCCTGAGCTGTAGCTTCAGTGCTGTCCTCTGAAGTACTGTCCATGTAGTTGGGATCAGGGCCATCCCCTGAAAATTCATATTTCAATATATTTGAAACATTCTCCTTGCATTTTGAAATTTCATAGGGGAAGGGAAGTAACAGAATTATGTAGTATAAAAAAGGAAGAGTTGTATCTAATTTTTTTAAAGCCTTTAAAAATATAAATTTTAAAAATCTCTTCCTCTCCAAGGGGAGTACTGTGGCCCTGGTCTGTTAATTGAGTTGTGCTGGATTTAACAGTTGCTAAGAATTAAAGGCAGACTCTGCCAGCAGGGTTCAGTTTCAAGTTCTTTAACAAAAGAGGTAGCCAGATCCTTTGATATGTCTTGTATCTTTGAACCAATAGTGTGAAAGAAATGCCACTCTTCTAAATGAAAGCGTTTGTTTCTTTTGTGCAGTGTTACCTTTTCTTTACAGCTCCATGGTAGAAAAGACATCATTCTTAACAGCAGAGCCATGAAACGATAAAATGCTGTGGAAAGCTACAATTTTTCTAGGTTACCTGAATAGCTAACATTCACGATTGGGGAAGACATGATATTTCCAATGAAGTCCTGGATTTTGTAACTTTTTTGGATTCCTTGTGGTTTATTCAGCTATAGGTATTCAGGGCATACCTCTTTAGTTCCTCTTATTAAGGGCCTTTAGGGAATTGTGGAGATACTAATAAAGTAATTTAAGAAACACATGGCTACTTTAGAAAATCAGTTTAAAAGTCACTAGAGTATATGTTTTGTTTTTTTAAATCACTTAGTGTGGAAAAATGAGGAAGAAAGCAATACACAAATATTTGCACATTGCACTGTAACAAATTTTAGGTGCTAAATTGTTTTCCTTTGAATTTTTGTATTAACATGCCAAATCTATCTTATTATATGCATTTAAATTCATTTTTATTCTGAAATGTTTTCCAGAATTTTTACCTTGTTGTCAAAGATTGAGCAACACTAGATCGGTAGACTGCTTCATTTTTAATCTTTAAAATTTTCATAATGTCTTTCCTAATTCCTTTCATTCTTTAGCCCAAGCACAGCATGACAGAGCAGAGTTTGGCTTCCTCACTGACAGCACAAGACTAATGCCTTATTAGGCATAGCCTCTGATAAAAATACTGCATCATGAGTCCAAGACATGTAATAGGAATATAAATTTTAAATTTGTCTTATGTTTGAGTTCATTGTTGTAGTCAATATGGCAATTCACACAATTGAGACTCACCCTCTTTGTTCTGAGCCCTCCTTCTGTCTGTAGAAGGACACAGAATGTAAGGGACGTGATCTTCGCATCTGTGTTTTCAGTTATAAAGTAATGTGTGGAGAGAATTAAAGTTAATTGAAAGTAATCTTTAAAGTATGATACATGGGGAATTCATTTCGACATATGCTGCTTAATGACAATCCTAAGGAGACAAATGCAATACTCAATGCTTCTTTCTGTCCTTCACCTTCTCACTGTCCTAATGACTCTCTGAACACCCTTAAACTTGGTCTCAGCCTCACGAAGCAGTCTTCGTGCTGGTGAAAAATCTGCGGTTGTTATGTTACAAAAAGATGTGAAGGATTATATTTTGGATTTTTATTAAAAATATTTTGTCTATGACTTATTTACAAAAATGTTACTTCCCTATCAGAGATGGTTTAAATTTTGTATAGTTAAACATACATAAGTGTAAATTTTGTTGTTAGGTTCCAACTCTTAGCATCCTTCACAACAGAACAAAACGTGCACTATCAATCCTGTGCCACCCTCACAATTGCTCCTATGTCTGAACCCATTGTTGCAGCCAATGTGCCGTTCTCTATCATAGAGGGTTTTTCTCTTTTCTCTTGGCTACCTGGATAACATAATCAAAGTATGTGAGACAAAGTCTACATTTTCACTTCTAAGAAATATTCCAGTTTACTTCTTTGAAGCTATTGTTGTCTATTCTTCTGTAGTCCATGGTATGTTCAATATCTTTTACCAACCCCATAATTCAAAGGCATTACTTCTTCTTCACTCTATTTTCCTCATTACTCAGCTTTTGAATATGTATGAGAAAATACGTAATTCCAACATTTGCGTCAGACACATCGGGGTCCTTAAAATGACGTTTTCGCTCTTTAATATTTTATATAGGTCTCGTGCAGCAGATTTCCCAATGCAATACATCTCTTGATTTCTTGACTGCTGCTTCTAAGGCATTCATTATGGATCCAGGTAAAATGAAATACTTTCCCCCATTATTTCCATCTTTTCCCCATTTACTTTAACGTTCATTGTTCTAGTCTAGAAGATGTTTCTATACAGTGAGGTGTAACGTGTTATGAAGGCTCTGTCTTTCGTCTTCATCATTATGTACTTAAAGTCTCCTTTTTTTACAGCTGGCAAGCTTGTGTTATCAGCAAATTAACGTTTGTTAATGAACCTTTCTCCAGTCCTCAGGCCAAGTACTTCATCAGAGAGTTCTGCTTTTCAGATAAATTGTTCAACATACGAATGCAATAAATATGTTGAGTGGGCATACTTCTGACATATAGCTTTCCTGATTTTAAACCATTCAGCCTCCCCATGTTCTTTTCCAACAACTGTGCCTTGGTCTTTGTACAAGGTCTACATTAGCACAGGAAAATGTCCTGGCATTGTCATTCATTACAATGTTATCCATAGTTTTTTATTCTTCACACAACCCAAGGTATTTGTATGGTCAGTCTCCTAACCTTTTCTAAGATCAAGTTAATAGCAGCAATGTTATATTTTGTTCCGCATCCTCTTTCTAATCTGGCTTGAATTTCTGGCAGTTTCCTCCCCATGTTTTTAAATTATACTGTTTTTTAATGATCTCTAGAAAACATTTACTTTCATGTGATATTGATATAATTTGGTAATTTCCACATTCCATTGTGTCATTTTTCTTTGTAATGAACTCACATATGGTTTCCCTCTAGTAGGTTTTCCAGGTAACTGTCTTCCAAATTTCTTGACATAGATGAATATGAGCTTCCAGCATTGCATCTGCCAGTCGAAACATTTCAAGTGCTGTTCAGTTATTCTGGATTTTTTGTCAGTGCCTTCAGTAGAGCTCTGACCTCTTCCTTCAGTAACATCAGTTCTTGGTCATATGCTACCTCCTGAAAATTTTAAATATCAGTATATATAAGATTGAATTGGGTATTCCTTACATCTTCTTTTGCTGTTTTGTTCATCATTCAATATTTTGCCCATAACATTCATCATTATTACGACTCAAGACTTGAATTGTTCCTGGATTTCCCCCCCCCCCCAGTTTGACAAATGCCTACCATATTCCCCCTCTAATTACAAATCCTTTCATATTTCATTATAACATTTTACATTATCTTCTGGTGACACCCTTTGTAATTTTTGTTCAACCCATTTACTTCATCATTCTTTCCTTCACTTTAGCTTCTTTACCTTTTAGACCAAGTTTCAAGGTCTCTTTGGGCACCCATTTTTGTCTTTCTGGTTTCTGAAGCTTGACATGTAGAAGTCGTGAGAGGAAGTGAATGCTTTTTCCCAGACAGAATAGCTGGATGACTTCTTCCCCACAGTAATTTCCAAATCAGAAGATAATCTTTTCCAGGTCCAAAAAGTTTCTGTGTCGCTATGTAGATAATATGCTAATTGGAGCAAAGAATAAGCACTTTGAAGTCCTTAAATTTGGAGGTGGGAAAAATTAAGGAAGTGGGGAGTGTTATGGGACAGGGTGTACAATTACACATTTTTAATGCTATCCCATGTGAGTACAATATATGCAGGACATTAATGTTTCTATAATAATAACAGTGGCAATAATATTAGCAATCATGGTAGAGCCTCTTTCTGGGGTTGAAATGGCAGACAGTGTGCCAGCCACTGTAAAGAGTCTGGTAGCTTAAATGTTTAAGCACTTAGTGTGTGCATGACTGAGATACACAGTGAGAGCCCTAAATTCATCTTGAATCTTTTTATGGTTTCAGTCTCCATTTGAGTTCGTTCTAACCATTCATGAGGGATGTGCTATTTTTCCCTTAGGTAGAATGTGTTTGAGAGTAGATTACAGCTCCCCAATCCCCCATGTCATCACAGAAAGAAGCAGTCTTGTTCTCAAGGAGCCGGGGTGGGGGTGGTGGGTTTGGGAGTACCATTCATGAGTTACAGGTGCATGTCTCCTGGGCGTTTGACACCTGCGTCATACTCTGCCAATCAAGTAGCCAGATGGGCAAAAGGCCCCAGAAACAATCCTGTACATTTTTCTAAACTGCAATTTGTAGTAATATCAAGTCTGCTTCTATAGTTCTACCTAAGATACTGCTGGATTGACCGCTGCCAATCATACTTTTGCTAAGATTTTTTTTCTGTCATCTATAGTTAGCCACCTGGCCAAGAGTGGTTTCGACTCCATTATGGCTTCATGCAGACAGCTTCCCACATCTGGGTGATTTGTATCTTTTCTTTCAAACCAAAGCACTTGCTTAATTATTGCTTAACATGATAATAAATTAGTCCGTGTTATTGATCTCAGTCTACAAATAAGCAGACATCGCTAAGGTGATTTGACTCATGAAGTACAAAATGGAGATGCCAGCGTAGGTCCATCTAACCCTGAAATTCACACACCTAGCACTTCAGGAAAACTACAGAAATTATCCTCTAAACTACAACTAATTTCATATCAATGGCTTTGGTTTTATAATTTTTTAAGTATAATTTTAAAATTTTATAATATGAATTATAAATTTTATAATAAAAATATAGTTTTATTAAAAATTCATTATTAAACTAATGAATGAATTGTTCCAGCTGTTTAGTTTGAAAATGAGCCACTAACTCATTTTTAATGGTTTTTATGATGACTTTACAGACATTTCCCTAAGAACAACATTAAAGAAATAAAATTTAAAATGCCACGGAAAAGTATTACTGATAGAGTAGCACTTCAAAACTCAAGGCATAAACACAACTAAAAATAAATCACTAGCAACTGTGTTTGTGAACGCAGAAAGAAATTGAACCCATTTTCAAAGTGATTCTGCTAGACTTTAAGAGTACTACCACAATTTTATTAGACCACAGTGATCTGCTATGGAAGTCTTTGAAGTTTCATACCCTTATGAAACTTTAAAGTATGCAGCTAAGAATTCAAGCAAAACTACTTGTGACCTCAAGTCACATACTTATACATAGTTTTTAATATAAGGCATTTTTTATTTGTAATGTACATTGAACCTTATGTGTGTACATTGCTCAGAAGAATCACAGATAAACTGAGAAAGTATTGAAACTTAAAAGACTTTCCATTGAAAACCTGATCTTGAACTGATAAAGCATGACTGTCTCCCAGAAGTTGTGGACATGTGCTAAAAAGCATGCACTTAAATCTTGTCACCACTTGCTAACTTTGTGGCCTAGGAACTTCCTTTCCCTCTTGGAGTCTAGATGTTCACATTGTTAACCCAGGGAACGTTCCAGGTAGTTATTAGTAGGTGCTGGCCTGTAGGTTCTGACTTATAGTGATCGGTGTAGAACAGAATGAAGACAGCCACACCATTGGTATGTTTAGCACATTGTTGCGGCTACTGGGTCAGTCCATCTTATCTAGGCCCTACCTCTATTTCATGGTCTCTTTAATTTATGGGCCATGAGGTGCCTCTCCAGGGACTGACCTCTGCTTACAACATGTCCAAAATGTGTGGGACGTTGTATCCTCACTCGCCTTTAAAGAGCATGCTAGCTATACTCTTCTAAGAAAGATGTTTGCTCTTTTTGCAGTCCACAGTACATTTAATACTCTTCAGCAGCATCACACTTAATATGACTCTATTCTTTTTCGGTCTTCCTTATTCACTGCCCAACTTTCCCAAGCATGGGGAGTGATTGCAAATGTCATGGTTTGGGTCAGGTGTCACTTGATCCTTAAAGTAACGTACTTGCTTTTCTGCACTTTAAAGAAGTCTTGTAGGTTGATTTACCCAATGCAATGCATCATTTGGCCTCATGTCTATTGCTTTCATGAGCATGGATTGTAAAGCCACGCAAGACAAAATCATGGACAACACCAGTCTTTTCTCTGTTTATCACCATGTTTCTTTTGATCCAGTTGTTAGTTTGGTGAATTGTAATCCAGAGCGAAGACTGCAATCCTTGATCTTCATCAGCAAGAGCCTCCTGTCCTCCTCACTCTCAGCAAGCAAGCTTGTGTCATCTGCATATTGCAGGTTGTAAATCAGCCTTCCTCCAATCCTGATGCTACATTCGTCTTTATATAATCTAGCTTCTATGATTATTTTCTCAGCACGCAGATTGAATCAATATGATGAGAGCATGCAACCCTGACACATATCTTTCCCGATTTTAACCCATGCAGTATTTCCTTGTGCTGTTTTCACCATAGCCTCTTGATCCATGTACATGTTGTGTGTGAGTACAGTGAAGTGTCTGAAATCCCATTCTTCTCAAGGCTAAACACAGTCTGTTATGGTTCACACAGTCAAATGTCTTTGCCTGGTCAATAAAACACAACTAGACCTCTTCTTGATATTCTCGCCTTTCAGCCAAGATCCATCTGATATCAGCAATATCCCCTGTTCCATATTTTCTCCTGAATCTGGCCTGAATTTTGGCAGCTGCCTGTGAGTGTACCGGTACAATTGTTGTTGCAAAAATTTACATGCATGTGATCAATGATATCATTCTATAACTTGCACATTATTTTGCATCACCTTTTTTTGAAATTGTTACAACTATGGATCTCTTCCAGTCAAGTAGATGTCTTCCAAATTTCCTAGCATAGACCAGGGAATCCTTCTAGCACTTCATCAGCTTGTTGGAACTTTTCAATCGGTACTCCATCAATTCCTGGATTATTGTTTTGGGTGTCTTTCAGGGCAGTTTGTACTTCTTCCTTCAATACCATGGATTCTTGCTCACATGTTATTTCTTGAAATGGTTGGATATTGACTTGTTCTTTTTGGTACTGAGACTCTCCATATTATTTCCATCTTCTTTTGGTGCTTCCTGCATCATTTAATATTTTTCCCATAGAATCTTTCCATAGCGAGATTCTAGGTTTGAGATTTTTCTTCAGGTCTTTCGGTTTAAGATATGCTTACCATGTTCTTTTTGTTTGTTTGTTTTCTAACTCTAGGTCAAAGCAAACTTCCATGTAATAGTTTGCCTTTTCAAAATACCCTTAGTTATTTTCTATTCAGTTGTTTTATTTCATAATTACTTCCATTGGCTTTAGCTGGTTTTTATGTTCAAGAACAAGTTTCAAAGCCTCTTCGGACATCCACTTTGATCTTTTCTTTCCTTCCTGTCTCTCTATGACCTTTTGCTTTTTGTGTGTTCTTGATGACATTCCATAACTCATCAGTTCTTTTGCCAGTGGTATCCAAAGTGCCAAAACTATTCTTGAGATATTCTCAACATTCAGATAGGACTTACTCAGCATCATATGTTGGCTCTTGTGGACTTGTTTTCATTTTCTTCAGCATTCAGCCTGACCTTGTATATAACAATTGGTGGTCTGTCCCACAGTCAGATTCTGGTCTGGTTTGAGCTACTGATTTTGAGCTTACCCATCATCTGTTTCCAGTCTTACATTCAATTTGATTCCTATGTATTTCTGGAGAAGCCCACATAGAGAGTCACCATTTTTTGTTGTTAAAAAAGTATTTGGGATGCAAAAGTTGTTTGTCTTGCACAATCTATCATATGACCTCATCCTTTTCTGTCACCTACTACTTTTTCCTCTTTGTTTCCAACTTTTACATTCCTGTTACCAGTAATTATCAATGCATCTGGATTGCATGTTGATCAATTTCAAATGCAAATGTAGGTAGAATTCTTCAATTTCTTCATCACAAGCTTTTGCGGTTGATACATAAATTGGAATTATAGTTGTCCTGATTGTATTTCCTAATATGTTGATAAGCATTATCATATCAAATTATACTTCAAGATAGATCTTCAAATGTCCTTTGTTACAAGGTACTCAACACCCTTCCTTTCGATTGTGTCATTTCCACCATAATTAACTATATGATTGAGTCATGCTCTATCAGTAAATGAAGGCCCTGAAGGCTTTATTCCCACAGTCCTTACTCCATTCACATCATTATGGTCAACTCTACTTGAGAAGGTAGCTCTTCTTTAATCATATATTGAGTGCCTTCCAACCTAAGAATCTTATCTTTTGGCACTATCTCTGACAATGTTCTGCTTCTATTCATTAGGTTTTCAGTATTTGACAATATCTTTATGCTATGCATAGTGTTTTTAGTGGCTCTTTCTTCAGAAGTGGAAAACCTATTTCTTCTCCATAGTATGTTCTTATTCTGGAAGTACTGCTGAAACTTGTCCATTTTGGATGACCCTACTAATATCTGAAATATAGTGACATAACTTCCAACACTACAACAATACATAAGACATCACATTATGAAAAATTGACAAACAAGTTGTGCTCTTATCCTTTTAGGGTTTAGAAATTCATTTCTTTAAACTCAGGCATATCGGTATAGAACTTTCAGTATAGACAAAGATTAAGAAGGTTACTAATATGAAGTCATGAATGCACAATATATCTTCAGAATATAGATAAAAATATAGTTACGATGGGATTGAAAATACATAATAAATTACCTATGTATAATAGAATAGAGTACTACCCAGTCCTATTCCATTCTCATAATCATTGTTATATGAGAGCTTATTATTGCAACAACCGTGTCACTTTACCTACTTGTCATTCTCCCTCATGTTTGCTGCCCATCTACACTGCCAAGTATGATGTCCTGTTCCAGGGCTGTCTCTCCTCATAACACGTTCAAAGCGTATGAGTGGAAGTTTTACCAATCTTTCTTTGCTTCTAAGGAACTCACTTCTTCCAAATAGATGTGTGTACACTCTGGCAATGATCATTTCAGTGTTCTCTGCTAACACCTTCTTTAAAATGCATCAATGTTCTCCTCGGTCTTGCTTATTCAGTGTCCAATTTTCACATGCTGGTACATAGCAGGCAATTGAAGCTATTATAGCTGGGGTCGGTCATATTTAGTCTTCAAAATGACATCCTTGTTCCTCTACTCTTTAAAGAGGTCTTTCCAGCAGCTTCTGTAGCATTGATAGTGGATTCAAGCAAAATGAAATCCATGACACATTAGATATTTTCTTCTTTTATCATCATGTTGCCTATTGATCTTGTTGTGAGGATTTTGTTCTTTTTCTCTATTGATTTTTAAACCATTTTATTGGCACTTCATCCACATATCATACAATTCAATAGTTTAGTTATATCAAGAAGAAGTGTACAATCTTTACCATTGCATTGTAATCTACACTGAGGACTACAGTCCTTGACCTTCATTAGTAAGTGGTTCAAGTTCACTTTGCCTATGGTAAGCAAGGTTGTGTCACCTGCACATTGCAGGTTGCTAATAAGTCTTCCTCCAATCCAGATGCTGTTTTCTTCTTCGTACAGTCCAACTCACCAGTTTATCTGCTGAGCATACAAGTTGAATATGTATGGGGAAAGGACATAACCCTGACACACAACTTCGCTGGTTTCGACCTTATTCTGTTTGACCACTTCCATGTACAAGTTTTGTATGAGCACAATGAAGTTTTCTGGAATTCCAATTCTTTTCAACATTATCCATAGATTATTATGATCCACTGAGTCAAATGCTTTTTCATAGACAATAAGGTACAAGTACACATTTTTCTAGTATTATTACTTTCAGCAAAGAAACATCTGATGTCAGCCATTAGATCCTTCATGTGATGCACTCTTCTAGTTTCAGATTGAATTTCTGACAGCTCTCTCCTGATGTACTGCTACAACAATTGTTGCATGTTCATTACCAACATTTTACTTGCATGTGATTTTAGCGATATTGTGCAATAATATTCTCTTAGGTCGCCTTTCTTTGGAATTGGTACAATTAGAAATTACTTCCGGTTAACCATCCAGGTAATTATCTTTCAACTTTCTTGACTTAGATAAGTGATTGATTCCATTGCTTCATCTATTTGTTGAAATATTTCAAGTGGTAGTCTGCCAATGCCTGAAACCATGCTTTTAGATAATGCCTGCACTTCTTTTACTATCATTGGGTCTTAACAAGTATTATTTATTGAAATGATTGAATATTATCCAGTTATTTGGGGGACATTGTGTCTGAGTATTGCTTTCAACCTCTTTGGATGCTTCCTGCATAATTTAATGCACATCTTATACTTTTTATCCTTCAATATTTCAAAATCGGGACTTGGATTTTTACTTCAGTTATTTTGGCGTGAGATATGCTGATTATGTTCTATTTCGTCTTTTTAACTCTAGGCCAATGAATATTTCATTATAATACCTTGCTTTCTCAAGATTCCCTTCATAATTTTCTCTTCAGCTCTTTTATTTAGGCATTTCTTCCATTTGCTTTAGCTGATCTATATTCAAGAGCAAATTTCAAAGTCTCTCTGGACATACATGTGGTCTTTTCTTTCTAATGACCCTTTACATTCTTCATATATTATGGGTTTGATGTCAGGTCACAATCTTTATTTTAAAGTGTAGTTTTCAGACTTAAAAATTCAGCTTCACAATCAGAACAATTGAGATGTCTAAGATTGTCAAGACAACAGATAAGTATCAGTTTTCCTGATGTTAGTCTTGGAATTCTCTTAAACACTATCAAAGTCAACTCTAAAAAATGCCGGTTTAAATAAAATTAAATGTACACAGGGATTAATAGAAAAGTAATACTTCGTCCCTTTTATTTTCCTAATTCTTTTGTTCACTTTTAATTGGGAAATATGCATGCAATATATATTTAAATTAAAAGTATATTTTTGTATTGCAAGTTGTCTACATACAAAATTTAGAATTTTGAAAAATATGAAAAAACAAAATTTTTTTTAATATCCCTGTATCTATTATCGCAAGAAATGTGGTACTTTGTGGGTTAGGTAGTGGGCTGCTAACAACAACATTGGCAGCTCAAACTCACTGCATCTGTAGGAGAAGGAAGGGGGAGTCTGTTCTCCTAAAGATGAACAGTTTCAGAAACTCCAAGGAGCTGTTTTATGCTGTCCTACAAGGACTCAATGAGTCCAAGTTAACTCAATGTCATTGGTTGGCTTGGGGTCAGTGGGAGTCTACAGAGAAATATTTTTGTCTCAATCTGTTTAAGGTGCTTTTAAATAAAAAGCTGCAATCCAACAAGTGACTTTTAAGGCATGAGCTCGAGCTGCCAATGAATTCAAATGCAGAGAGGATGACTCAGGAGGTTATGAAGACTGTTGGCGTTCCAAAGGTGCAATGATGATAGATTTTCTTGAAGGAAACAGGAGACCTTTTGGCTCATTAGGAACAAGTACTGAAAGAATACTGAATGCTATATTTGTGAACACAAGGCCGGGGAAGTTGCACTCAAGCACGTTCCTCCCACTGGGACCATTCATCTACTCATTCTTTGAGAAAAGTAAGGACTCTTCAACACGGGTCTCACTGGGAAACTCTAAACTCATCCACTCTCCCTCGGATGCTCTACCCATGATCTTACTCCATCAAACGTCCTTTAGTTCCTAAAACTTAGGGAACATTTTAAAGAGAAAACACAAAAGTTCCTCAAGGATGCCAAAATTTCTATTTTGGTGTGGTATATTAAAGAATGCAGAAATTTTTAGATGAGAGGGACACAGATGGAAATACTGTCTTCAGAAGTTATATAGACCTAAGTGGAGGACATGTGGGCAAACATAAGCTTCCTGTTTTGAGATTTGTGTTTAAGAAAGGGTTCTATGATTTTGTAGCAATGTCTTTTGACTTATATTTATAAGCAGGTTTTAAAACGTTGTAGAGAAATTCAATGATCTTAATTCCACTTATATGAATTTAAAGCTCTTATGCATATGGTTAATCATATTAACTCTGTAATAGTCATCATATACATATACACACACACACACACACAAAGTCCTGCTTATTTTTACTCCTCATTTCACAAAATAATTTCCAACTAAAGTTTTATTCACCAAAGTTATTGCCAGTGCCATAGAAAAACAGATATGGTGCCTTCCTTTCTAGCTCTTATACAATTCCTTTGTTTTTCTTTTGTTTTGGTGTGGATGGGTGGATGTCCTTGATTCAAATGAAATTAAATGTCTCTAACATTTTATGAAAATTTTACAGAAACGGTCTTTTATCTGTGCTTTCACCATATTGACCTCATGTTTGGTAAATCTGTGCCTTTGGTCTGTTAAGTTAGGCTCCTTCACTAATGTATTGCTACTGAACAGCCCAAGCAATAGCAAAACAAAAAATAGAAGACAAAAACATGTTGATTCAAGCTCCTTTCAAAATGCTGCAGAAATTACAAAATCTTAGAGATTCTTGAATCTGAAGAAATTAAACACCCTTTCTATTTCATTTGGATTCATGAATTAACTTCTTTAATTATAATATCTGCAAATATTTTCCTTTATTAACATTGACCTAACCAAATTGAATCTACCATCTCCAAATTTATATCTAAACCTTTTATTCTGATTGAATGAGTCATTCCTGAATTTGTGGCCACATAAAATCTTCCTTCTGGAATTGTATTATAGGCCCTGGTAGCATCAGCAAGGCACTTTATAGGAAATGAAAAGGAACAGCTGTGAGATAATAAATGACAAGTTTAATTAAAAATCTTTTCATTTTCTAGTACCCCAAATGCATGACTGTGGACTCTGAAAAGTGAGAGGTTTCCTAGTCTACTCTGTTCAGTAAGGTCAGGGCAGGATCAGTTCCCACCTGGATATGGAGGTGCCATCCCAATTACTGCCGTCTGCCAATGAAAGTTATTAATGTGTGATAGTTTCACAAGCTAGGTGTTTGGCTCATAAAGATGATTTCCATATAGATTTCCTAGTAACAGCCTTGTTTACTGAAAATTCTGTCAAAAATAATAGATTTACATTCTATCTTTTTGAGCTCAACTAGAAAATATTCGGGGATCATAAAATGCCATGCTTGGAAGGGACCACAAAGCCCATCTCTTCCTACTGAGATCACTCAAGGAAAGTTGGCATATTCATAATCATAGATTTGTTAAATGGCAACTGACCTTAGGTCCTTCAATAGCTTTAGATCCTAATTCTCGCACATATTCCCCAAGTTTACTTGCTTCCTATACTCCTGTAGTATAAATATTCTGAGACTTAAGTTTTGTTGCTCATGTATTACTCGTGGCTTTATAGTAGTTTGTTGTTGTTTGTTGCCTTCTAGTCAGCTCCTACCTAATGGCAGCCCTATTCACAAAGGCACACCACATGGGTGGTCCGGCATTATCCACAGGATAGGCGGTGTATTAGATGATTATTATTCATAGGGTTATCCAAAGTGGACAAGGAAAATAATCTAATTCCATTGAATATAAGAATTTCTGGAGGACCAGATTAAGTTTCTATATATGTGATTTGTAGTAATAAAGACCCAACTATATAATGAAAAATAAAAGAATGATAATTGAAAAAATAATTAGCAGTTTTAAAATTAACCATTCAAACTTTCTTGATTATACCACAATGGGACTATCTGTCCTTAGTTTATGGGGAAATTATGTACTGTATCTTAGGACGAAGTGATCAGCGATGCCATTAAAAGGTGCTGTCACTATGGTAGTTCAACAGCTGAACACTAACTACATGATTAAAAATCCTAAATTTTAATTAAATTTAATAGCACTTAAAATCATATACATAACATAAATACAGACAAGTAATAGCTACTTTGATTATTTTTCTTGGTACACAATATAATTGCATTTTTATTTCATAGAGACTATAAAGGAGACAAATATATATATCCTGTTTTTCCCTCAAGTTGGGTCTTCATAGAATGGTGTAGTAAAACTGATAAGGTATTAGGGGTTAAACGATGCCTGTAACTACTTGCATGTTTTACACCAGCTTCACTTTGGAAGCAGGTTTAATTGCCTTGGCTTCCATACCGATTTCCATGGAGTTGTTTCCAAATAATCCCAATACTATGCAGGATTTCGAAGACAGGAAGTCTTTATGGGGACAGGTGGCCTCATCTCTGTCCTGTGGGCTTGACAAATTGCATGATGCTCCTTAGGGAGGACTTAGGACTGGCTGATGGGTTTGAATCACCTACCTTATGGTTAGCAGCCCAAAGTCTAACCCATACTTCAACTTTGTAGAATGTACTAGTTCAGAACAATTTCTGTTCATTTTTCTCTTTATTCATTGCGGTTTTATTAATGTAGCTCTCTTTATAAAATTCAAGGAACTTAGCACAGTGAAAGACATGGATGATAAATGAGAAAGGAATCAGATTGCCCAACTGACGTCGCAAGCCTTCTTGTGAACTTTGGCTAGGCTGGCTCCTGAGGGATTTTGAATGTAGAGTAAACAACTAAATACTATAGCTTTGCTGTAAGACAAGTGTATTCCATAAATCACTGTTTAGTTCTTAACTTGGTGATTCAAACTTAATGACCTAGAAGGGACAGTGTAGTGCAAAGGTTAAGAATTTGGCTTTAAAGCTATACTGATTCTTTTTCATCCCAGTTCCATGTTGTACTTGCTTCTTGACTTAGGGAAAAATATCTACTTCTTTGGCCTCTAAATCTTTCAGTCTTAAAAGAAGAAAACTATGACATTAGCTTCATAGGTAATGTGATATGCTATGTTCATGAAATGAAATAGCTTATAGAAAATGCTTCGGAAGTGTATAGAAGACAGCAGGTGAGCACTCACAGTCAGATAGAATGAGGATAACAGTGATGTCAAGGGCAACCCTATTGCCCTACGCATGTGACTAGCAGTTACATCTCCAGGAGTCCACTGACTCAAACCACCCTTCCTTTATTGCACAATCATGGTGTGTCTCCCAAACTGACCAAAAATAACAGTGAAGAGGAAAGGGGATATTTTGAGGGAGAGATATTTTTAAGAACTTTTAAAAGCATACCCTTTCTTAGTAAATAAAACTTTCATAGTGATTCTTGATATTTTAAATGTCCAGCTACCTTAAATACAACTACCTTAGTTGTAGGAGCTCCATTTCCATAGAGAAGACGGTGATGCATGATGATCACAGCAAAGACAGGGAGCAACCTTTCTACTTCTGATGAAAGCGAGGAGTGGGACAGAAGAGAACGATCCGTTGTTAATAGCACTACAATGTTCCACAACAAGCAACTCTCTATGAGCTGCAATCAAATTGGAAAAATGTCAAGTTTATAAAACTTTGAAAGATTTTTCTAAGTTTTGAAAGACTAAATTTGTCATATTTTCAACAAATATTAGAATATTTTATTACAAAACATATTATTTTCATAATGTCAGGAAGGACATGGCATTATATATTCTTTATAGTTTTTTTATATGTAAACATATAAACTGGGTTGATTTAATTGTATAATTCACAGCCTTCAAGTTGGATGCCAACTCATAGCAACCCACCTATAGGACAGGGTGAAATTTCCCCAGGAATTTCTGAGACTCTGTTTTTACGGGAGAAGAAAGCCCTATCTTTCCCACAAGGAGGGACTGGTTGTTTGGAATCCTGATCTTTTGGAGAGCAGCCCAACACATAACCATTATGCTATTATATCATAAGGTGCACTATGAGGGAAACTTCCACACACATATGGGATAACTATAATCACCCAATATGCAATCTGTGATGGAGTCCAATTGCTCACTAAAGCTCTCCTACCCAAGTCTCTGCAACTCCTACCAATGAGTGGGTGGGACTCTGCAAACAGGGTGTGGGTAACACTAACAGAAGGGGTCAGTTTTCTGTACCCTTGGCTATGGGTTTGAAACACCTTGGAAGAAAAAAGAAACTTAGAGGACTTGGGAAAAGCACACTTAAGACCTGTGGTTGAAATGGTAGAGACTTCCGAGACCAGATACATCAGAGACTGGCACGGAAAGTCACAGTGCCTTCTCCCCATCTGGCCAAGACTATGGAACTGTGGGACAGAGTTTGAGTAAGCTACCTTCCTGTCCCATGGAGGCAAAAGCCAAAGGGCCATGTGGCTATCGATAGGCGTGAGGACCAGAGAAACTTGGCTTCTGGTTGAAGAGACCAAAAGCATGTCTTTACTGTTTGCTTATCTTGACCTGTGGTAACCAACTGATTTCCTTAATAAACCCTCTTAATTGTAAGCATTGTCTGTGATTTCTATGTGGCCTGCAAAGAATAATCAAGCCAGCATAGATAGAGACTGGTGTGGGAAGTTTCCCAGACCTGGCAGCAATATGAAACAGGAAAAGACTCCAGGTTGACAACTGGCACATTGACCTCAGCCAGATGTGACTGAATCACTTCTAGCAACAAAATATGAATATGAACACAAACCTCAACAAAGACAGACATAAACACTAACATAAACATTTAAAACATAAATATTAATATATATATATTAAATCAGTGGTTTTTCATCTCTAAGGAACTCAGTCTAACACAGCACTTAACAACAGCAACAGCATATAAGATCAGTACCCACATACCCACACTTCTCCGGTGTGACCTTATGTTAAGTGATGACTTCTTCAAAGGTCATATTGCCAGGTAAGATCACAATCACAGGTGCCAGAGGTTAGACCTTTAATATACCTTGTTTTTGTTTGCTTGTTTAATGCCCTTCATAGATCTTTTATTATGTATTGGGCAATGGACAATATAGTTCACCGCTACTCTGATTTATAAGGAATATGTATTACATCTGCTACCTGACAAAATACAGTTGCAACCACATAAAAGGGCTGGTTTTTTAGTTTTTGTTTTTTTTTCCACAACTGTTCTTTCTTTTATTTATTTTTTTAAGTTTAGATAAAAATTTATTTGCAAAGCTTTTTGACAATGAATTCAGTAGTATTTTAAAAGAAAAATACATATTTACCACTAAGATAAAGTTACCCAATAAATACAAAGTTGGTTTAATATTCAAAATGAAATTAATATATTTTACCACACTAAGATACTAAAGTTAAAAAAGCCTGACTTCAATTTAAATATAATATGGTATTTCTATTTAAAATACCATAAATTAATCTCAATATATAAACAAAAAGTAATTTAATAAAATAAAACATTCACATTTGTTTGAGGAAATCTTTAATTTGCAATAAACTAAAGATAAATATTTTTCTCAATTTATTTATTTATTTTTTAAAAAACATTTTACTGGGGGCTCATATAACTCATCACAATCCATCTATCCATCCATTGTGTCAAGCACATTTGTACATTGGGGCTTATAGCTCATAACATTCCATTTATCAATTGTATCAAGCATATTTGTGCATATGTTACCATCATCATTTTCTAAATGTTTACTTTCTATTTGAGCCCATGGTCAGCTCTCACCCCCCCCACCCACCCTCCTTGACCCCTTGATAACATTATAAATTATTATTGTTTTCATATCTTACACCAATCACTGTGTCCCTTCACCCACGTTTCTGTTGTTCATCCTCCTGGGTGGAAGGCGGTATGCATTGATCATTGCAATTGGTTCCCCTTCCTCTCCTCCTCTCCACACCTTCCCTCTACCATCCGGGTATCTCTACTCCTATTTCTGTTCCTGAGGGGTTTATCTGACCTGGATTCCATTCATTGTGAGTCTCATCTGTACCAGTTACATGCTCCAGTCAAGCCAGAACTGAAAGACAGGACTGGGCTCATGGTAGTGGGGGGTGAGGAATATTGTGTTTATCAGTTCTATACTGTGCCCTGGTTGACTTATACCTTCCTTGTGACCCTTCTGTGAGGGGATGGTCTATCATCTACAGTTGGGTTTGGGGTTTCTATTCCGACACCCCTCATTCTCAACAACATATTTTTTTGTTTGGGTTGGGTTGTCTAGGTCCTGTTACCTGATTCCATAGATACCTCATGATCAAACAGGCTGGTGTGCTTCTTCCATGTGGGCTTGTTGCTTCTCTGCTAGATGGATGCTTGTTTAACTTTAGTCCTTTAAATCTCCAGACACTCTTTTGATAGCCAGGCACCATCAGCTTTTTTCAACACATTTGCTTATGCACCTATTCTGTTTTCAGTGATCGTATAGGGATGGCAAGCATCACAAAATGGCAAGTTGTTAAAACAAAATGTTCTGTTGAGGGGGGACTTGAGCAGATGTCCAAAGCCCATCCACTACCTCAGTGTATTCCATGTAAATTTATGTACATAGGCCAATACCTGTATTTTTATAAATTAAGATATTTATGTAATTTATATAATACATTTATGTAAACTTATGTTTATACATCTCATACCTTTGATTCCAAGATCTTTCCTCTGTTTCCTTTTACCTTCCTTCTGCCTGACCATCATGCTTGCCCTTCTTCTGCCTCTTAGTAAGTTCTCTCGCTAGATTGTTGTTGCTTCAACACCACCAGGATCTCTGTGCCCTCCTCCTTGTTGCTTTTAATTCCCTAGTTGTTCCCCTGTCTATGGCATTGTTTGCTCACTGCTCTTTTCTCTTTACTCCTCCCTCCAGGTCCCTCTGTAACCATCGGTCTCATTGCTTTTTCTTTGGGCTTGCTTCCCATGCCTATCTTATATAGATAGGCAAAACAGAAATAACAGAGAGAAAACAAAAGATTGACTAAAAAAAGAAAAAAACCAAAAAATTTAAAAGAGTGAAAAAGCATACATATTTCCAGGTCTGTCTGCTAACCTTCATGACTATCTCCCCATTGGTCCTGGGGGTTTCCAGGAAATGCCCTTTCTAGTCTGAAATCTATTTTGGGGGGACTCCACAGGGGCTCTGTGGCTTTGCTCTTCTCCTGGTGCTGATCTGTCATATTCCCTTCTTAGTTCACCCCACTGTGGAGGTGGTCAGACTAAACTCACTCCCCAGTATGTATCCCCAGTATTGTCCTCTGTCCCAGTATGCTCTAGGGAGGGGACATCATGTCTTGAGATCTTGTTGGCCCTGCAGTCCTCTCTGTGTCCTAGCAGTTTCATGCAGGGACATCATCCCAGGTCTTGGTGTGCCAGTATACGTTGTAGTCCCTTGCTCTCTCTTTTTCCTTCTTGGTTTGCATCTGTATGGATGTGGTAAGCCAGTCCCTCTGCCCAATTTGTAGGTTTAGTGTTGGCCTCTGTAACACATAATTAATTGTAGGGATGTGTGGTCAGTTTGGTTCTGATTAGGGCCCACCCTATAGACCACTCTCTTCATGGGTTTCTCCATGTAGTTAACCTTGCCCTCAAGGTTTGGCATGCTGTGCTGGAGTATGCAAGTATACTCCCATTTCTGTGGAGACATAAACAATACCCTCTCTCTGACTGGATTAGTGCCATACTCCCCCAGTGCCATGGTCTTCCTCGCCCCCCTTCTCTCCCTCCCTCCCCTACCTTTCCTCTTCTTTGTGTCAGAATGACATGTATCTCCTTTGGTTTGGTCTGTCCCCCACACAATGACCTTTATACCTCAACCCATAAAGTGTGAGCTCAGTGGCTTTTCTTCTATACCTACTGTGCTGATTATACTTACCTCAGTGGACTCATTCAGTTGTACTTAGCCCAACTCAATTTCCATTTGCTTTAAATATTGCCAGATGGCTTTCTACAGTGGTTGTACGTATCTGCACGATCACCAGCAATAGAGGAGAGCTCCCATGTCGCCACATACCCTCCAACATTTTTTGCTCTCTACAATATACTTCCTTGACAAACACAATTCAATGTACAACAGGGTACAAATTATCACTTTGTTGAATCCTAACTCAAATGCATCTTGGTAAATTGGTCGAGCCTGGATATAACAACTTGTTATATCTGCCCCATGCTTGTATGCATTATTCTAGGTAGTCAGAAATTTTGATGATTTTGCTCATTTCCACCAAACTTCAACCAATATTTCCTTAATAGTATTATTGCTTCAGAAACAAAATTTTGACACTCTTTCTTGATGGTAAAATGTCAAAGGATTTTATGGGAGGTTAAGCTTCATGCTTTTTTTGAAATAAATTCAGTAAATGGACTCATTTATCAAAATATAAAATATAACAGGATAAATGATGCAGCCTACAATCATTCATGTGTCAGCCATAATCTGTTCAGAGTAATTTAATTTGGAAGGTATACTATTGTCTAGTGAGGAAACATTTTTTGTTCTGTAAATATTGTCAATTCATCATAGTTCCTTAAAGTAATTGGGCTCACCTTCATCATATTTACTGATTTCCGTGAACAAATGCCAGTAGTTATCAGTTTAGAGTTTACTTTTATAATACTACATCCTTAAATTGTTGAAATACATCTGTCCATCTAATTACATTCTATCTCTCCAAATCCATGTACATAGAGTTTTAATGTGTAAATAATTCTGCTAGGCACTAAAACAATGATAGGAGAAGTAATATGCCCTCTTTGTTTTGTTTTTGCTTTTAAACAGTGTTACTAGGATATAAACTAAATGCTGAAGTATTCAATAGTTCAATCATATCAACAAAAGTTGTTCAGCAATTACCACAATCAATCTTAGAACATTTTATTTTTCTTGTATTCTTTATTATTAGCTCTTTCCCCTACCCCCTTTTCTATACCCCAAGAAACCATTAATCCAGTTACTCTCTCTATAAATTAACCCTTTCTGAAAAACATAAAGAAAAAAATGAGTCAAAAAAGCTAGCAACAGTAACAAAACAGAACCGAGAAAAACCCAAGTTGAAAAGAAAACAGAAAATATTAAAAACTAGATCAACTATAAAATGGGTCAAAAGGGAGATCTGATGATAAAGTGTTAGCTGCCATAATCCACTTTCCAATGTACTCTGCATGATAGCAAGGCTTCTCACATGTCTGGTCTGTATGCAGTTCCTTTCCCTCTATTTTTTGTATTAAAGTGATAGAATTCTTAAATGGGTCGAAAGGAAGATCAAATCAGTTGTTATATTTTTACCTGGCTATATCTACTGTAATTGTCTCTACACTATTCTTTGTCTGATAACCAGGCCATTCACATCCCCCAACTATGGTCAAAGAGAACTCACCAGAGGCTCAGTGTATGTGTGGCTTCTACAAATGGATTCTGGACTTCCACTGTCATCCATAGCTTTCTGCAAACCAGGGTGTCACAATTTAAACTCTCATATCCTTCCCACCTTCGAATTTGGATTATATTTTTTATAATCTTTGGATCACATAGGCTGGTGTCCTTCTTCCATGTGGACTTAGTTGATGCCTCACTTAGATGGCTGCTTGTTTGAAGATAAGCCTTTAAGACTCTAGGGTTATTCTTTTTCATAGGTGGGCACCATCTAGTTTTCTCACCTCATTTTGTTGTAGCACCTATATCTTCAATACTCTCTTCCTGAGGGCCAGTATCAAGCAGCACCAAGACATAGGACTAATTGTTCTTCAACTGGAGCTAGAATTAAGGATCCCCAAGTCCTGTCATGTACCTATGGTTTATATTTGTTTGCAGTTCACCTTGGAGACATTGACATTTTATGGTAAAGAACATTATCCCTCATTTCCCTCATAAACTCATTCCAGATATTAAGGTTTTTTAATTATTGTGCACAAAGGTACAACCAATTCAAATGAAAACATGCACAGCTACAGTATTACAAAAGATTTTACAAGGTTTGACCATACAAATAATGCAATATAGCTGAATGTCCCCATTTACAAATTGAGATACGTATAAGTATATAAGATTATCTCTAAGGTGTTTGTAAGTCTGCAGTTTAATAACACATTGATCTCATGTTAGGTTCCTTTTTAGACAAATTTATTCCTAGAACATGCTTATGTAACTGCATAGCTGGGGGTTAAATCCAGAAACAAAGATGTTATATTTTGCTGGTGTATATATCGCTGGTGTTTTCTCTTCAAACCCTAAAGAAAGCAAGGAAACAAGTTGCAGTAAGCCAAAGGAAGCAATTAAGTTGCCAAAAACAAAAATACAAATTATTTTTAAAAAAATAAACCACTAGAAAATGTAGATTATATTGGTAAAAATAATTTGGGGCAAGCAGGGTTTTTTGCCCCTGTAAATAGATGTAAAAATACACTGGACAATGCCATGCTTAACATAGTGATTTGAAAATCATAGTGTATTTCTTATCCATTTATATCAGACATAAAAATCAATATTAATCTTTAAATTTATTTTTCACACTATGACATTTTCATTATAAATCTTCAGTTAAAATTGATTCATCAAGAAACAATTTTCACAAGTTTATTTTTTATTAGTACAGTATATGCGTTGAATAAGCAACAAATAAATATATAAATTATCTGATGCTTGATTTTGAAGGAAATTTAGCCACTTTTTAATTAAAAAAATTATTTCCTTAGAATAAATATTTTCTAACTTGTCTTTATCGTTTGGCTAATACTGAATTTGGAATATTTGGAAAATAATTTTCATGATTATATTTTAAAATTCATTACATATAATTTAAATTCATATACATGTGACATTGTGTTAGCATGGGTAGACTAGAGAAATAAATTCATAGACATTAAAATGTGTATAAAAAAGAGCTTTATATACAAGAGCAATTGAATATTGAGAAAACATGCCCACCTTGTCCAGATCAAATCCATAAGCCCGTTATTAGCCCATATGTCCGATACCGATCTATAAAGTCCTCTTCAGACTCATGAGACACATGCAATGACATTGACTGAAGGAAGATCACAGGACAATGGGTGGAAAGTCTTGTGGATCCAGTGACAGTGGAAGCATCACAGCACTGGTGTGAGTCTCCACGTGACTCCTTCAGCTCCTGGGCTCTAGCACAGCTCCATATGTCTTATCTGCAGGAATGTCTCCCAGGGAGTGAGCTTGTGTTCTGTCTCCAGAGAGCTATTTATCTTCTTAGGGCCTCCAAATGAGGTCATCAAGCTGCAACCTGATTGAAGCTGCCGAAGTGTTTCCTACAATCAACACTCTTGGAAACAACAGTGAAGAAATTAAGCAAAGTGTTTTGTTGGACAAATCTGCTGTGAAACTCTTAGTGAAGTATTAAAAAGCAAGCATGTTACATTGAGGACCAATTTTGTCCAAGACATGACATTTTCAGTAAGTCAATACCTTCTAAGAATAAGGAAATACTGCCTGGTTTGAAATCAGGAAAGGTATGCAACAGGGTTGTATCTTCTCACCATACTTGTTCAATCAGTATGACGAGCAAATCATCAGAGAAGTGTGCATATACGAAGAAGAATGCTGTATCTGGATTAGAGAAAGGTTTATTAACAACTTGTGATATACAGATGTCACAATCTTGCTTGCTGAAAGCGAGGACTTGTAGCACTTGCTGATGCAGATCATGGATTGCAGCCTTCACTGCGGATTACAACTCAGCATAAAGATCAAAATCTTCACAAGTGGACCAATAGATAAATGGAGAAAAGATTGAAGTTGTTTGGATTCACAATCAGTGCTTATGCAAGCAGTAGTCAAAAGATCAAAAGACAAGTCATATTAAGTAAATCTGCTGCACAAGATCTCTGTAGAGTATTGAAAAGAAAGGGTGTTATTTTGAGGAATAAGGTGGGCCTCCCTCAAAGCATGGTATTTTCCATTTCCTCAAGTGCATGTCACAGTTGGACAGTGCATCAGGAAGACCACAGAAGAACTGAGATGTTCAGACTCTTGTGCTGACTATGAATGCTGAAAGTACCATGGCCTGCCAAAAGGACAAACGAATCAATCTGTCTTGGAAGAAGTACAGCCAGAATGCTCTCTAGAGGCAAGTGTGTTAGTCTGGGTAGACTAGAGAAACAAATTCATGGACACTCTCACATATATAGGAAATAGCTTTATATACAAGAGTAGTTGAATATTGAGAAAGCATCCCAGCCCAGTTCAGATCCAGTCCATAAGTCCGATATTAGCCCATATGTCCGATACCAATCTATAAAGTCCTCTTCAGACTCACGAAACAGATGCAATGATACCAACTGCAGGATGATCACAGGCCAGTGGGTGCAAGGTCTTGTGGATCTAGTAGCAGTAGAAGCATCTCAGCACTGTCAGGGGTCTCCATGTGGCTACCCCATTTCCCAGGGCACGGGGTCTATCAGTGTAGTGCCAGGTGTCTTGTCAATAGAGCACCTTTCAGGGAATGAATCTTGAGTCTTGTCAGTAGCATCTCCAAAGAAGTGAGCAGAAAGAGACAGTGTCTCCCGCCACCAAGGAGGAAAATTAGGAGTTCCCAGAATTCGCCACAGAAGACCATGCCCACACAGAGGCCTCATTGGCTATGTCCTGATTGGATTGACAGGCTAGACTCCACCCCTACACTCATCCACAGCAAGGGTGGTGAGAATTTGTCTTACATATTTTGAACATGTGGTCAGAAGAGAAAAGTCCCTGGAGAAGTACCTAATGCTCAGTGAAGTTGAGGGGCAGCAGAAAAGAGGAAGGCTCTCAAGGAGATGGAGTGTCATAGTGGCGGCACCAAGGGGCTCCCGCCCAGAAACAATTGTGAGGCTGCCACAAGCCCTGACAGTGTCTCCTTCTGTAGTGCATGGAGTCACGATGAACCAGGACCAACTCAGTGGCACCCAAGGACTATGACATTAAGCCATTATATCCACTCCCACGCTCTGTCCGCTCATGGCAACCAGATGTCTCCATTCAGCCTTTCTTAACTTCCCTATTCTGGATAGGTCACGTAAATGAGTCACAGACTCTATGATTCTTTGTGTGTGGAAAATTAGTTTTGAAAGGAAACAGTGTAGTTAATGCCAAGAAGTTAGAAAAAAAAAAAGAGGTAATAAAAGTAAAGACAGACCTGATTAGATGCAAATTAATATACGAGAAAAAAATAAAACTGAGGAATAGCATGAGGGAAATGAAGAGAGGAGAAAGAGATGGATGGAAAGACAGGAAACAATATTGGAAACATAGATGCAATAGAAACTATGAATTGAAGAGTTAATAAGACTTTATGAAAAATTCTGTGGCAACTAAAACGCACAACATGCTCAACTTCACTACTTTTGAGAGAAATTAAATTAAGATCACTGTGGGAAATCACTCAAGCAAAAATTAAGGCACATAACTTAGCTGGTGGGAATGTATTGGTATAGCCAACTTGAAAATCACTATTTAGGGATGCTGAGCATGAGCATTTATCATTATTCAGTCATTGCTTTATTAGAAGCACACCTTGAATTTAATTTTGCTTTCATGCATTATGAGAAAAATGACAAAATGTTTATAGCAGCACTGCAAAAAATACAGAAAAAATAAAACCATTTCTGCTGATGCAATCACACCTAGAATGCACCACAGCAGATATCTGAGAGAAGAGATATAAAGTGATCCTAGGAACACAATCTTAGCAAAAAGGTAAGAAGACTGCAAGTAAGAAGGTTCAAAGATAAATGAAATGAAAAGGTGATGAAATATTTACATGAATTTTTTGAAGTCTGCTCACAGCATGCTAACCCAAGCCAAATATATTGAAAGCAAGTAGATATATGTATGCTCTAAACATCACACAGATATTTACAATGCGTAATTCAGGACAGTGATTCTGGGATTTGAGGCAAGAGGATAAGCTAAGAAAGAGCAACAGCCGTGACTAAAATGTCATGGGTAATGTTCTGGTTTTTAACTGATGAAGTTCTGAATGTAATTTCAGAATTATGATTAATAATGTATCTAATAATTGCCGATGTAATTTTGGTGGTTCAAAGAGTATATACTTTATAATAAAATGATGATATTTGTAAAAATGCATGAGTATGTATATATTAAAGGAAAATTATTTCATGTCTCATAGCATAGTTAACCAGTGATATGACCTATGTCACTTTTCTCAGTGATCTACAGTTTAGAACTTGGCTCTCTGTGATGGCTTGGATAAATTTTGAAAAGAGATCAAGAAGCTTTGTCCAAAATTATTTGTTAAAAGATCCTTTTTCCCCAAACTATTTTATCGGAGCTAAACCAGGCATCATATTATACCATGGTCCAATCACATCAAGCAGTATTGTACAATTGCTACCAAACTCCATTTAAAACCATTTTCTTCCCTCTTGTATTCCTTTATAACAGCTCCCAGCACTTCCCCCATCAGTCCCCCCAGTTATAATTCTATAGGTTTACCTATCTTGGGTTTCATATACCAAAAAGCATTAAAAAAAACACATAACAAAGATTTAAGAAAGCTACCAATACAACAAGGGTTAATCCCAAATACAAAAGACAAGAGAAAATATTAAAAACGATCAACACATGGTCAAGGGAGAGGAAGTCTACTGAGTAGCTGTCATGTGGAGCTCTGATGCGTTCCCTGGACACGGAGACAGCCTGATACGCGGGAGGAGGGGTACTTGATGGGAAAACAAGGCAGGAGTGGGCAAAGGGAGCGAACACATCTGGGAGCACAAACATGTCTGTCGGTAAGAAAAGAGGGAGGACTGACCTCCAGTCGGTGAGAAGAAGGACTAAAAACTCTTTCTGGAACTCTCGGGCGGGAGTGTCGCTGGTGATATGCACTGAATGGGCCACATTGACCAGGGATGCTGGGTGCATCCTAGGTGCCAACTCTGGGTGGCGTGAAGGTCAGGACATTGAATGCTGGATCTTCAAGGCCTACGGCATGCTCCAGAGGCTGTACCAGTGAGATCCGATGCAGAACAGCCACGGAGTGAACTGGACCCATCCTCAGACACACTTGCAACCTGAGGACTTAAGTGGGAAATGAACGATGTCTGAGGACGCAGAAAACAGCTGTACCGAGATTATTGAACCACTGGTGGGCGGTCAAACTTGGTCTTGCTACATCAATGCTCTATATGCTGTATTAAGATGTGCATTATTTCAGCAAACCTGGGACTAACATTCTCAGGGATTATTATTTTAAATGTTCCCTGACAATTTATCCCCCTTGTTAGTGTAAGTAGTGTCCAGCCATGAAAGGATTGATTCTGGACAAGGGGATAATTCAGGTACTGTGATACAGAGTTAGCTTCCATTGGCCCAATATCCCTCTCTCAACAGGGATTTAAAAAAAATTAGTAATGGGCTAGTCAAAGGCAGTATTAATGGAAGATAATTATGCCCCAGAGGAATCATGGATAAGACTATCGACCATAAATGAACAAGGAGGTTTTGAAAGGAAGCCAAAGGCAGATTAAAAAACAAACAAACATGGATTTAGGAATGGGAACTGAGCTCACCCTGAATCAGTGGTTCTCCACCTGCCTAAGGACATGACTCTTTAATACAGTTCCTCATGTTGTGCTTTTCCCCAACCATAAAATTATTTGTGTTGCTACTTCATAACTGTAATTTTGCTACTGTTATGAATCGGGCAACCCCTGTGAAAGGGTCATTTGACCCCCAAAGCGGTCGCGAACCACAGGTTGAGAACGGCTGCACTAAAACCTAGTTCCAATTTAAGAACAATTAGTCCTTAGATCATAGCCCTGCTGGATACTTGTCCTCAGGAAGGGAACACAGAAGATATGGGTGCTCCAGCTAAATGTAGCATATAGGAGTCCAATTGACTTCTGCTTGTTAATCTTGTATCTTGCTACTTGACTAAATCCCTCAATTGTTTCCAACAATCTTATTGTGAATATCTTGGGATTCTCTCTATATAAAATCAAATCAGCTGCATATAGCAAGGGGTTCAACTTCTTTGTCCAATCGGAGTCCCTTAATTTCCTGTTGTTGTATTATGATTTGGCTAGGATTTCCAGTCCAATGTAGTAGAGTGATGAAAAGGGACATCTTGGCTGGCTTCTTGTATTCAGTTGGAATGTTTTCAGCTTTTCTCCAGTGACTGTGATATAGACTATTGGTTTTTCACGTGGGGTCTTTATTGTGTGGAATAAGGTCACTTCTAGTCCTAGCTTATTAAATGCTTTTATTAGAAATTGGTGTTGGATATTGTCCAATGCTTTTTCTGTATCAATTGATGTGATCATGCGGTTCTTATCCTATATCTTTTATGTGGTAGATTACAATAATTGTTTTCAAATGCTGAATCATCCTTGCATCTCTGACATGAATCCCACTTCGTCATGATGTATTATTAAAAGGTATTTTCTCCTCTTGTTTTTATGTGTGCATTAATTTCTACAAAGTCACCCCTGATAACTGTGTTTGCTGTGTCCAAAGTGTTTGGTGTGTTGTGTTATCATTTTCTTTGGTTCCTAGGAGCATCTTACTTACACCTCTTATTTGGGCTAATACCCAGTCATTTTGAGTAGTGTGTTCTTGAGTCTCCATATGAAAGGTTGACATGGCATAAGGAAGACTGGAGAAGAATTGATGCATCTCAGAAGCCGGTGGGGCTATTTTACTACCAGCAAGAGACAAGAATGGAGCACATCCTCTGAACCCCAAGATCCCTGCGTACTAAACCACGATGATAGGTAGATTTACTGTGCCAACCTGGCCAATGAACACATGTGGGAATAATTGAAGGGTGGAGAGATAAATGGCTCGGCAAGCCTCACCTTTCTTATCTCTTGCTCTTTGATGATCAGATCAGTGTGCAGCTGCCTTGCTTGTTCTGTGCCTCCATTTGCAAGCTACACTACCTGTGGGACACCTAACCCGTGGAATGTGTTGCTGTAATTTGAGATTCCTTCAAGACCTGCTTCACCACACCATTGGAATTTACATCTCTTGAGCTGGGGACTGTTGGACCCTGTCATCTGGCTGACTGTTGGTGACCTGCCTTGCTGTTTGCTGCCTGTGGCTGGACTGCTTGAATTGCTCTACAGAGGACTACCCGGTGGCCCTCAAGACTTGAAGGCCTGCCAGTGTCTCACAGCTGTCTTACAGAAGAGAGTTGCACTGAGCCATTTGTACTACTTTATAGATTAATTAACTGTTTATTTCTTATGTTATCTATCATCTATCTATCTATCTATCATCTATCTATCATCTATAAATATAATTATTAGTGTCCTGGCTTTGTTTCTCTAGAGAACCCTGTCTAACATAACCGCCTTAACCTGGAAAACAGCTTTAGCTTCCGAGGGATGACCTCAGGGGACCAGAGGCAGAAGCAGCAACAGAACCAATAGCCAAAGTCTGAGAGAGAGAGCACTGGAGTTCCAACCCTTGGAACCAGCAACTGAGGACTTTTGTTCAGGAGGCTGGCTTGTGGATTGGGCTACCTATGGGCACTTAATTCAAGGTGCTGGGTTTACTGATCCACAGAATTGTGGATTAAATGTCTTTGCATTAATGCTTATAGCTGAATGCCATGCCCATTGGGCATTTATTAGCATCACAGAAAGAACTTTGTAAGATGTAGTGACTGAACATCTCTATTCTGAGCATTTCCACCTGAATTGTAACCTATTAACTTACACAATAAATTCTATGAGCATTGTCTGTGAGTTATGTCTGGCCATGGCAATGGAATACAGAACCCACACAAAAAGTAGACAGTGCTTTGGGAAACAGCAATAAATGTGGGGAGGTGTGTTGTCGGAGACAGACCAATGATATTATACAATTAAAGTAAATATCTAATTACTTTGTAAAGGAGTTAACAAAAAAAGTTTCTAAAGTGTATGAAGCACCCATTAGAAATATAAATTTAGATCCACTCTTATTGACCAAGAGGATCCCTGGGGGCATAGAAGTGTGTTCCAAGGTGGGCTGCTAACCACAAAGTCATCAGTTTGAAACCACCAGCTGCTCTGTGAGAGAAAGATGAGGCTCTATACTCCCATAAAGAATTACAATCTTGGAAAACCACAGTGGAATTTCTACCCTGTCCTATAGGGTCACTATGATGTGGCATCAGTCTGATGGCAGTAAGAGTGTAGTTGAGTTAGTGACTAAAGAAACCTGGTAGCATACTTGGGTACACAGGGCCCTGAAAACCGCAAGATCAGCTGTCTGAATCCACTGGTCGCATCTAATGAGCAAGATGAGGCTGTTTTTCTTTTAAAGATTTATTGTCTCAGAAACCCCAAAGGGCAGTTCTACTGTGTGCTATGTGTCTCTATGAGTCTGAATCCACTTGAGGCAGTGGAATTTTTTTTTTATTGACTAGATATCATCAATATATAAAAATTTACTAATTTGAAAATGTTGTTTAGCATGATATTATCTTTTTATTTTCATTTTTGTATGCATTGGCAGTTTATTGATGTATGAAACTGGTAATATGAGCATATAGGTATTATATAATTAGTATAATACAAAACAACCCTCTAAACCTACTGCCATCGAATTGATTCTGACTCGCAGTGACCCTACATAAAATTTCTGACAATGTCAATCTTTATAGCAGAAATTAGATTCTTCTTTCTCTTATAGAAACACTTTTGTATTTGAACCACTGACATTGTGGCTAGCAATCCAACATTTACCTGACAGTGTCACCAATATAATTCATAAGATTTGGAGATAAACACATATTAGAAGCGTGTCTGTAAAGTTGTTTTCTGACAGAGTAAAGATAGCCTTAGAAAGGCCTCTTTTACCAGCAGAAAATACCAGCTCGACCATTTATGCCTCACATTGATGATGGAATAATGAGCATCATTGATATTTTCCACCATTGCATTACACAGTATTTGGCCCATTATAACTATATGTTCAGAACTACTCATGTTAGCCAGAATTTTTTTTAAAGAACTGTTAATTACCCAGAAGAAATTACTATCATTAATTAGAAAAAAAAGTATAGTAATGAAATGACCATAAAATTTACAGAGCATGAAATTTATTGCAAAAACTTATTTTATAAATTTAATTGAAGCTTTAAAATGCAGTCATGATTTCCTCTTAAAACCTAAAGTTCTCTGAATTTGAGTATAATCCCTTCTCGTGAACTACTGCTCTGAAGGCCACGCAGGAGTGATTTTTCAGTAGAAAATATTTCACTGCAAGTGGTTCAGCATCAGTATTTCCAAACCATCAATCCCGTCTTCATTTTCTCAGGTCATTTGGGCACATTCCTAAATCACTGCAGATGTTAATCTTGGGTTATTATGACTTAATGCGAAGTAAATCACCACTGACATTTTTTTTCCAAAAAAAATCCGTAAATTTTTGTTGAAAGAAAGGCTAGCTGAGGAAGGAGAAGCCAAACACAATCATGAGTCAAGTTCAAAAACATGTTTGTTGTCACTGTTTCTTCCCTTAACATCCTTCCCCTAATGTAGGAGACAGGGAGTTAGAAACTTAACTGAAAAGTCCCGGAGGTCAATGGAGTGGATATAAAACCTTGGCAGTCACTAGACTTTTCATTAGTAGTTTCAGCTAAATTATCCCTATTTGGTTGTTACTTATCTTTTCGCTGCCTGGGTATAGTTCCATCAAACTCTGCTATTCAAAATTGTGTTCCAGTTCAAACCTATAAAGAAAGATCTAGTTGCTCTCAGTGCCACAGGATCAAGTAAAGCAATTTTTGATATCATCTTTCTTAGGAGTTGTCCAGTAAATGTTAGGAAAAGAGACCCTGGAATAAGAAGCAACTTCTTGCAAAAATCTCACTGGTTTGGGGAGGCAGATCTGAATGGAAACCCTGGATCCTTCATGGTAACTCAGAGAGTTTCCTCCTTCTTTTTGTATTGTTTGCTGGTACTTGCCCTAATTTTGTTTGTTTATTTGTTTTAAATAGGAACAAGCCATATCTATGTGTACTTTAATTCTTTTGTTACTTTTCAATCATTTAAATCTTTTTTTTTTGTTTGGGGACATAAAAATGCATCTTCTTTACAGATCTTCTGATAATTTAAATGGGAGAATACTTGCATACTTTGAGGTTTGTTTATGTTCAATGTCTAGATAGCTAACATTAAAAAAAAAATCTGCCAAGAGTAGTAGTAATAGAGATGTCTCTCGACAGTCCACTTTTTAAATCCATGTATCTTTAACGCTTCACCCAAATCCAATAATCCAGAAGTCTTACCACTAGTTCTGTCTGTTTTGCTCTTTAAGCTTCTGTGGAGTAGGTACTACCCTCTGTAAGTCTTACTGAAGAGTATATGACGGCTCTGCCAAATGGGAGGATAATCAACTGTGGATAATTGTACTCCAAGGCCAATCTCATACTGTAGCACTTAGGGGAAAGTTTAAAAAGTCATAATAAAACCACAATAAAGTATTATTTTCCATTAAATTATTTTTATTTAAAATTACTGTTCTCTAAAATTGAAATTCTATTATTGAGTTAATTTTCAGGAAAATCAAATAGCACTCATTGGTCTAGAACTCATTATTTATAATAATTTAATTCAGATGATTTATATTACACAGCTAATGCCACACATTTTAGGATGTGAAGTCCTTTTAAATGTTAGCATGCAGAAAATGTACTCTGCCATATTAATGTCCCTGTCATATTCTAAATATTCTGATATAGTTTCAAGGAGTATGAAACATTATAAACATAAATAAATAAAAATATCATGGTTGCATTTCATTAGGTTTCATACAAGGGATAGAAAAAATTTTCATAAATTGATGTGTTGAACTTTATGGTCATTTTTTTATACTTAAGCCTGCAATTTACCCTTTTGAATATTCTCTTGATCTAATTATTTTTAATAAGCAACCCCAGATGGAAACTCTGGAAGCCATAGAAAAGTAAGGGACAAGTTTGTACATATACTCTTTGTGTTCCTAAGTATCGCTGTGTGTTTGGCATGATCTCGATCCAGTACGACAGGGTTCCTTTGTAAACTATTAATAGGGATCATGGAATGGCTGGCACTCTGACCATGGTGGGTGGATGTGAGCATGGTTGATGCTCAGACCACCAGTGGCTACCGGCTCAATTGATGCTACTTCTTGGTGCTGAGGATATGAAAAAAGTTTGACACTGGAGCTGGGCACATGAAAACCGTTGGATACTAGTGTTCTTGTGCTTTTCTGCTGGAGCTATGTGAACTATACTTCAGAGCCTGGAAGATATTTACTTCCTTCCCAAGTTCTTTTCTAGGGTTGTTGTTTTTCTCTGCAGAATCTAAGACTAATGTAGCTTGCATAGGAATCTGGATTAAGAAACAGCAAAACCACAAATTGCAGTCGGAGGATAAACTCAAGAGATAGGAAGTCTTAGCAAACTGGCTAGCTCAGAGATTCTGATCCGTGTTGAGGAAATAGCACGGAGGCTTGTCTGACCTGCTACAGCCGAATTTGGAGAAAGAATCCAATTCCACATCTGCCCCAGAATGGTCCCATGAGGCAGAGGACAGACATCTACCCTATTCTGACCCCAATCATCCCTTCAAGGAGACTCTTATCTGTTGGGTTTGACAATCTGTTGCTATGGCAACACAGAACTCAGAAATAATACTCAGAGTTATGGGAGTTTATTAGGGATGCTAATAGGTTCCAAGGCAAGTTCAGAAAGTATTCAGGATCCAATACCCTTGTCCAGAAAACAGTGAGACTAGAATTCTTTTGTTTGCAGAAGTTCTTCCCTGTGTAAGTAGACACGTGTCACTCGTCCTTGGAATTTTAGCCAAAAGCAACCTTGTCCTCTGTCCTGCTCTGGGAAGTATGAAAGTCCTTCAGTGCTGGAAAATTCTCCAAAGGCACCCAATTCTATAAGCAGGTCTACTGTCCCAGTACAGTCAATATTACTGGCCTAGGAAGTCTCCACTCTGTCCCATGGGCTCAGTCCTGATGCTGCTTCTTTTGGTGTCTCTGCTGCTTCCACCACTTCAGGAAGGGACTTGCATGTGCTCTGCTGATGGCTTTTCTTTCTTTCTTGATCCTCATGGGAGTCATTCTTCCTGTGTCCAAGATGGATCAACCTTATGGCCAACAGAAGGGCAAAATGGACCCATCCTTGAGTCTTGTGCATCTTATTTACAGACGCCTATCCAGCCATGTGATAGGAGTTACAAACACTCTGGCTTAAAAAACAAACAAACAAGTAATTTGACATCTCTACACACTCATAAAAAGATACAAGGATATGGATATTCATTTCATGGATGTTTGCAATTATTGAATATTGGAAGCAATTTAAATGTCATCAAAGGAAAATGGAATGATACAGGAAACATTGAGCAATTTACAGATGCATATATCAGAGAATTAAATATGAAAAACAGAATATAAATACAAATTTCCTGGAAATGCATAAAATATACAATTTATATAACATTACAACCTCAAAATGACACAATACAGATGTTATAAGATTATTTCTTGAAAAGGTAGGAGTGAATATTATTTAGGCAGATTTCAGAGGAATTTCATTTGAATCTATAATAAGTTTGTTTCTTAGAAAATATAACTGCAGCACATTTTGCAATATATTATTGTTAAAGATTGAGTGATGAGTGCATAATTTCATTATGCATACAGTATTCTCTATTTGTTATACTTGAGTTATCCCGTAGTTTCTAAAAATATGCAAAAATTAAAACATCGAGCTAAACCCAGTCTCATTATTGTCTAGGAATTTACCATGAGCAGTTAATTGGTTTCTCTGAACCTCAGTTCTCTGCTGAGGTTCAGAGAAACATGTCCTTGTGAGGACTATGAGAGATAACAGAAGAGATTGTCGCTTGATGATGCTCAATAACTCTGACTTGTTATTGCCCAACTGGAGTACACATTCGTTAATGAAACAAAAATCAATCACATAAGGCAAGTTTTTTCTATTTTTTCTGTGCAATTTCAATTCCTTAATCAACAGTACAAGATTACGATATTTTAGTTTTATGGATAAGAAAAATGAGAGAGCTAAAAGAAACAATTTGTTGAGAGGGCACCTACAAGCCAGGTTGGATTCGTTTGTTTTAATATCTTACGTTTGTAAACTGAGTTGGCTAAAGCCATGATGTCACATTAGCAATAGTATAGAGTGCAGATTAGTCTGGGAGACATGTGTTCTCCTTCGCCAAGGACAGACCCAGGCTCCACTTGTTATTCCAACATAATTACTAGTAGTATCGCTCATTCACTTTCACAAATGTCATGATTTTAATGATAAAGTGTGTTTATACCACCAATTTCATAAGAATAATAAGCTATCTCTAATGCTTTATAAATTAAATTCATGTATTACCTCCCCCCCCCATCCAAGATATATACGTTGTACATCCAACCTTGTTTGAAAATAGAGCTTTCATTTCATTGAGTTCATGAGGGCATAGCAGACCATATTCCTGAACTCACGGCCATGAAGTTAATTCCAGCTCATAGTGACTGTACAGGGCAGAGTATAACTCCCCTTCTGGATGTCTGAGACTAAATATTTACAAAAGTGGAGTGCTGCGTCTTTCTCCCATGGAACAGACGGTGGGTTACATGCTGAGCTCATTTGTGACCACTGTGCCGTGAGAGCTCCCTGCCATTCCAGGGTAGGCCCTAAAACTAGTCTCTTCTGAGTGGTGCTTGTTGAAGAATAAACCGGGTGGAGAGTTACACAGAGAGGGGGCAGGCGAGACACCCCGTGAAGACCAAGAGAGTTGCATTTGCAAGCCCTGAACACAAAGGAAAGCTAGCAGCTACTAGGAGTTAAAAACAACAGAGAACTCTCCCTTAGATCTGGGAAACAAGTGTTTATGTTCTTTAAGCCACTGAGTTTAGGCCAGAATTCAAGTGTGTGTGTGTGTGTGTGTGTGTGTGTGTGTGTGTAATAGGAAACTAAGGCAGTGCTTTTGGTGTCCAGCTTTCTTCTTGTTTCTCTTTAATAGTTTCCACATTCCGATGGATCAAGTTTCTCTGCTTTTGGTTGGCCAGGCATTGGTCTTTCAAATTATTTGGCATGCACAAGCAAGATACAGTGACTCTGTATTTTGACCATAGAATCCTTCAGTATTGCAGCTTGAGTTCTCTAAATTTGAGAGATGGCAAGCACGTTCTTTCCTTTGGCTTTTAAAGGCCTGGTCGTTGCACATTCCATTATAGTACTTTCTCTTCTCAAGCGGCCCTTTGGAATCTTCTTTTAAACTATTTTATCTCACCCTTTCTTCCTTTCAAATTAGCTAGTTACTTTACATTCAAGATCAAGCTTTAGAGTTTCAGTGGTGTCCCCTCTAGTGTTTTCTTTCATGTACATTTGAGTAACAGTCATATTAACTCTTCTCCATTGTTGATTGGGTTATCTAATATTGTTAGAACAGAAATATTACAAACAGATGGATTAACAATAAATGTATTCTCTCAGGGTTTCGTTGTCTAGACGTCTGAATTCAGGCACCAGCTCTAGTGGAACGCCATCTCTCCTTTGGTTCTGGAGGAAGCTCTTGAGCTCATTTCCACGTCTTGGGCTCGGAAGTGTCACGGAGATGTCCCGGTGGTTGGCATCCGTCCTCCCCTAGGTCAGGAAGGTTTCTGGATCAGCTCGTCATTCTGCTTTCTCTTTTAGCTCTTATAAGACTCGATCACTTTATCTCTTATAGGATTAAAGGTACGGCTCTTGTAATAAAGGTGTGACAGGTGTTGATTTGAGTGAGGCATGTGATTGAATATACATCCCATAATAATCCTCCCTAGTTGACACATAGAGGCCAGAATTTACAACACACAATACCCTCTGCTATCAAGTAAACTTCAACTCTTAGTGACCCTATATAGGATTTCTGAGGCCGTAAATCTTTATGGGAGCAGATAGACTCATCATTCTTCCAGGACTAGCCAGTAGGTTTAAGAGCTGACCCTACAGTATGCAGTCCAACACTTACCTGATTGTGGCATCAGGTCTCTTTGCATGCACAAAATGGAGGATAATAACATCATATCATGAAATGAAGGATCTGACCAACTTCACATCTGTTTGAGAGACACAATTCAACTCATGGCATAGATAATCAGTTATTATCCCATCACTGACAAGATAGTATTGCAGAAGAGGTTAATTGTGATGATGGATGTGATACCATTCCTTTCCAGTTTGACATTCCCAACATAGTAGACTACATATTCTTCCAATTCAAAATAGCTTACATCAGTTAATTATAGCTCACTAATGCCTAGGATATTGATCTTTAAGCATATCTTTTTTGATTACTTCTAATTTTCCTTAACTTCTGTTTTATACATCCCATTTCCTGACTATTATTAGGTGTTTGCAGCTGTTTCATTTTCTTTTGAGTTGTGCTACATTGGCAAATGAAGGTCCTGAAAGTTCTGCTACATCATGTGGTTAAGGTAGGCTCTCTTTTGAAGAGGCAGCTCTTTCTCACCTATGTTGTGCTCCCACCAGATGTTGTGCTGAAGATAATTACTGCTACATTTGTAGTAGTGAGGGGACTGCTAGAAACCCAAGCCAGATTCAGAAGTGCACGTGGAACAATGGATGGAGATACAATTGTGAATATCAGATGAATCTTGACTGAAAGCTGAGAATACCAGAAAGATGTGTAATTGCATCTTATTGAATATCCAAAGGCATTTTGTTGACCATCATGAATGGTAGACACTATTGAAAAGAATGAGACTTACAGTACATTTCATTGTGCCCATGGGCAAAGTGACCATGTGACAGTAGTTCAAACAGAACAAGGCAATGTCATATAATCAGGAAAAAGTACATTTTTTATCATACTTATTCAATTTATATGATTTTCAAGGAATTCAAGAAGCAGGATTATATGAAGAAGAACACGGCATCAGGATGGAATAAAGGCTCACTCAGGACCCAGGGAGTGGAGATGGCAGAACCGTAGTGACTGACAGTGTGGAGCACCAGGAGCACCTGGTGATGAAGAGCAAAGATTACACAGCCTTCAGTCTGGGTTGCACCTCTACACAAAGAAACCAGAATCCTCACGATGATGAGCAACGCCGTGACAAATGGTAAAAATATTGATGGCATTAGGATTTCACTTCACTTCAATCAACAGCCTGGAAAGCAGCGGTCAGAAAGTCAAAAGGCATATTTCATTGCAAAAAAAAAAAATCCCTACAAGCAATCTCTTTAAAGGGATAAAAAAATGTATCAAGGGTAAGTGAGGGGGGGAGGTGGCGGTAGGGATGGGAAAAATGAGGAGCTGATACTAAGGGCTTCAGTAGAAAGAAAATGTTTTGTAAACAATGATGGCAACAAATGGACAAATGTGTTTGACACAATGAATGGATGATGAATTGTGATAAGAGTTGTACAAGCCCCCAATAAAATGAATTTTAAAATAAAATAAAATATTGCACACACAAAAAAGAATAAAGTGAAGATGAGGTGAGTAGTCAAAAAGAAGGGATGAAAAGTAAAGTTATCACTTGGAAGACCAATCCATGGTTATTTCAAAGTCTAATAAACATGTGAGAGTCGGAAAGTGAATAAGGAAAACTGAAGAATTGATCTATTTGACTTCTGGTTTGTGAAGATTATTGAATATATCATAGACTGCCAGAAAAATGAACCAATTTTTCTTGCACATGGCACAGCCAGAATCCTCCTTGGGGAGAAGAATGGCAAGATTTCATCTCCCTATGGATTGACATGGTGATAAAAATGATGAATGTGGAGGATGACACAGCACCAAGTAGCGTTTTTTCTGGTAACATGAGGTCACTGTGGATTCAACTCAATGGCACCTACTAAGTACTATTTTCCCCAATAAGTGCCACGTTTTTGAGATTCATTAGTGTAGTTCAATGTATCAGCAATCCTTCCCCCATTGTTGTTGCTAACTTAGTATTACATTTTGATGGAACTATATCACTTTTTAGCTACTTATCTGTGCTAAGCATGTGAGTTAGTTCTAGGTTTTACGCTGTATGGATTGTGCTGCCGTGAACATGCATGTGTATCTCTTGTTGTGGATCTGCTTTTGTTTGCCTTGGTTTCATTGATTGTTATGCTGTGATTGCATAGTCGTCAATGGTTTCAATGTGTACAACAACAAGAAAGGGCCTTTCTTTAACAATGTTCTTAATGAAGGGGGAAAATTACAGTTTTGACTATGAAAAGTTATATATTTGTAAGCTGCCATTAAATCCTTCTGTTTTTAAGAAAAAGATGATGCTTCCTGCTCTTTTCAAGAGTTACATCCTCACAAACCATAGAAGTCACTTGTGTTCTTCCCAATAAGATCACTAAGAGTTGGAATCAGCTCGTGGCAGTGAGTTGGCTGTGGATGGTTGCTAAAAACCCTTCCTAGTGAAGGCAAAGAGAGCAGCTGAGGTGACTGTTTACAACTCAATATAGGATCCTCACAGCTTGAACAGTCGACATCACGATAAATGGGGAAATGACTGAAGTTGTCAAGGGTTTTATTTTGCTTGGATCCACACTTAATGTAATGGAAGCAGAAGTCAAGGAGGCAAACTACACATTGCATTGGGAGAATCTGCTGTGTGCAATACATTTTTGAAGTTTTAAAGATCAAAGATATCATTTTGAGGGTCAAAGTGCACTTGCGCCAAGCTGTGGTATTTTTCAATTGCCTTACATGTATATGAAAGTTAGATAATGAATAAGGAAGCTCACAGAAGAATAGATGCATTCAAATTATGATGTTGGCAAATAATATTGAATGTACCATGAACTGCCAGAAGAACAAATTAATCTGTCTTGGAAGAGCCAGAATCTCAAAGATAGTACCACTTTGGACAAATTATCATGAACTTTGGACAAGTTATCAATAGAGATAAGCCCCTGAAAATTAATATCATGCTTCGTAAAGTCAACAAAGTGCCAACCAATCAGTTAGGACTCAAGCACTTAACCATATGCTCCACGCGGGAAAATAACAAGAGGCCAAATAGTAACTGAAGGTAATTCCCTCAAAAGTGATGTTTGGAAAAGATCCAGAAATTGTTTTTCTTAAAAATAAAATAACTTTATTAGAAGTTGTCATATTTAACCATCCTACTTGAATTATATCAATAATTCAGTAGGCCCTGCCATATTCAGATTTTTAAACATTTTTATTTAAACAGGAGTCCTTGATTTATAGTCTTAAATATTTTTTCATCTGCTTCTGATGTAAGCTTTAGTTAGCGTTTCTTCTAGTACCATATACTTAGAACTCACTCTCTTACTAAAGTCAATATCTACTGATTGTGCTCTATTGCAACCTGTTCTGTTGGTTTGGGATTTTCATATGATTATTTACACATAAATTGATAATTATAATAAACTCATTTCCCCCAATTATTTGCTATTGGTGATAAGAAGAACACATATACACACATAAATTTAGATTGTTTTCATTTTAAAACTACTTAAAATATTATAAATAACATTGTACCAACACATTGGTGTTTACATAGGAATTACATCATTTATTTTTACCACAAAGTCTGAATAATATTAGCAAGAGAGATTTAATTTTAAAGACTGTCTTCTTGGGGTTTTTCTGTTTGTTTGTTTGTTGTTGAAATAAATAGACAAAATTAATAATTTTAACTTACCCATGACCACAAGGCAAAAATACAGCAGATCAGGGAATTAAGTCTGTATTCTTCCCATTTTATTATTTTGACTCTTGAAAGTGAAGTTTGTTTTAAAAAAGTAAATTGTGATTATCTTAATTTTTGGTTAGGGCCATCATTCAGCTCAGATATGTGGTGACCTTGATTGAACGCTGCTCAGTCCTGGGCCAACTTCATAACCATCGCTATGTTTCAGCCCTTTGCTATGGTCACTGTGTCCCCTGGAGCTTCTTCCTCTCTTTCCCTGACCCTCAGCTTACCATGCTTGCTGCCTTTCTCCAAGGCCTGGTCTCTCCTGATAAGACGAGAGGAATCTTCCCATGTCAACTGTGCTGGGAGAAATGAACCCTCTGCCATTGAGTTAGTTTCGACTCACAGTAACCCTGCAGGACAGGACAGATGGCCTTATAGCATTACCTAGGCTGAAACATTTATGGAAGTTGATGGCCATGTTTTTCTTCGGCAAAACCATTCATGAATTTAAAAGGATGTCATTTCGGTTTGCAGCTGAGAACTGAACAACCCCACCAACAGGGCTCCTTTAGTAAAATACGTGTGTGTGTATGTGTGCGTGTGTGTGTGAGAGAGAGAGAGAGAGAGAGAATACAAAATCTGACTTAATGTTACCAGATAGAATCAAATAAAAAAAGAATAAAGTTTGCGTATACGTGAGTGTATATGTTAAATAATTCGGGTTCAGTTCAAAGTGAGAGCTGTCCTTTGTTCCTTGTATCTGAGAGCCTCTAAACCCTTGACATTTCTCAAATGATTGATAATTTATGTAACAAGGTAGCTGAAAGTGTGCCCCTTTATAGTTTAAGCTAAGAAGATGCTTCAGAATGTAGGATGGCCGAGACAGAAAGACCAACCATGTCTTTACAGAGGTTCAAAGTCAAGTGTTACTGAATTTAGTCCAAATTTGGGGAGCTGGGTATGAGTTTAACCGTAATGTAGATAATTCAATCATCTTTAGCTATATACCCAAGTCTTAGTAAGAATCAGTGCACATCAAATTCCAGGTAGGCATTGACACCAGCAGGGTCACACGTGCCTGAAAACAAAGCTTTTGTGAGTGGAATCTTCCCCAAAAACTGATTCTTTCCTAATTCTCTTTTGATTGTTGCTGGCTCTGGATCTAATAAAATTGTAATTATAACTGTGGTGCTTTCTTGTGTTCTATGGATATTGCTACAGAATTATCAAACCTGAGGAACTCCATGTGAATTACCAATTTGTTGCCAGCTAGTTACCCTGGATATTCCCTAACTTGGAGCTGAAGTTTTAGCTAGACTTGCA
>NW_022111321.1:13692932-13694407 GCF_000313985.2 Echinops telfairi
AAACAAAAGGGAGAATATTTCTGCACATCAGTGGAGAAAACAGTGTGTACCAAAATTTCTGGACATAAAGGGAAAGTACAAAAATAAAAAGACACAGATCCACATATTTTTTATAATCACTTTGCACATCCTTTTCATGGTAGATTCTGAAAATTCCCTTCAGAAGAGAAGTTGGCTCATAAAATGAAACATGTTCATCTCTTGCATAAGTGCCTCATAATAGTTATCTATCAGCAGACTACAGAATAAACCTAACTGTGCCTCCAAGTACCTACATTTTTAAGATACACCGCACTGGTTTTTCACATTTCTTTGTTTGGAAACATGAAGTAGCTAAAGGGGGAAAACAAATTCATTCTGAGAGAAAAGGCAACAAGAGCATAAACATCTATTTCTCGGCGTGACAAGGTGGCTTTGGGAAAAAAAACATGCAAGAGGAGTAACTTTGGAAACTTGTAAGCCCAGCACCCAGAGTGCTTTTTCATTCATGAGTGTTTCCTTCACTCGAGATTCCGAGTGAAATTGCTTCTCTAAATGTGCGACTAAGCTGACGCCTTCATTTTAGGGCAAGGTCATTGCTATGAGTTACATCTGTCTTCTGAATCTTGCCAGAGAACCTTGTGAGCCTTTCTACATATTGCTACTTTTGGATCTAGTTTTGTGTTTCTTCCCCGTGAAATCTTATATTTAAGTAGATATAGAAAGCCTTCTCTTAGGTTGGGTCTGTCCACTAAAAATAAAGTATTGCTTCCCTGCCCATCGACATGACATTATGCCCAGATCAATATTGCTCAAAGAATGTGTTGTCCTCAAGATGCATGCGACAAACCATTGGTTTTCTACCCTCGTGCATTGTTACCCTCTCAGGAGGGTGTACAGAAGAGAAAGATTGTAATACCAATCACATTTTCTTAAAGAAGCTACAACATGCCATTTTTGTGAATTCGGGAGAAATATCGCAAACGAAAACAAGATAATCACATGTAAGCCTACTTTATTTAAATTATATGCCTACACAAATCATCTAAAGTGGGCAATTATATTCTGCAGTGAGCAGATCTACCTCCAGAGAAAATAATAAATCATTTTTACCCCATATATTTGTTGTCAACATAAGACTTTATCCCACAGAGTAACTCAGATCAAATTACATCTTGGCCAAATCAAATGCAGATTACAAATACAAATTTTATTTTACTAGTCAATCAATGTTTCAGGAGAAGAGAAAAAGGTAAGTAAATAGAGTTTCACTTCAGCTCAGAGGGAATGCATCAAGTAATCAGCAAGAACAGTATTTCTGCACCTAGTTCGCTGTGGGTTTTCTTTAGGACGAAGTGTATGTCGCAAGTACATCCACGGAACAAAGATGGCCCCTGACAACACTTCAGGCTGGCTTTACCGCTTTCTTTCTGCTCTGCCATTGGAGCTGGCCTGGCCCGATATAGTTTTCTTAGGCTCTATCTCCAGAGAATTAA
>NW_022111321.1:13695543-13697679 GCF_000313985.2 Echinops telfairi
TCATAAATTTAAGTGAAATAGATCTTTATGAGTATAACAGCTACATTTTTTCAGACATTTAAATCGACTTACAAAATATGACAATGAGACTTTGTATTTTTCTTAGTTGCTATATGGGAAGCACAGTTTGCTATAACAAGTTATTTGACCCTTTAATTCTTGACTGTTGTTATTCATTGCTGTTGAGTCAACTCTGAATCATAGCGACACTGTGCACAACAGAGAAAAACACGGGCCGATCCATCAGCATCCTCACAGTGGCTAGCATGCTTGAGGCCATTTCTGCAGCCCCTGTGCCAATCCATCTTGTCTAGGGTCTCCCTTTTGGTCATCGTCCTCTACTTTAGCAAACTTGATGTCCTTCTCCAGGGAACTGGTCTCTTCTGACAACACATCCATACTATATGAGCTGAAGTCTTGCTCCCGTGTCTCTCAGGAGCATTTTGGCTATACTTCTTCAATATTATTCACCAGCACCATAATTCCAATGTGTCAGTCTTCCTTCTTCAGACTTCCGTATTCAATTTCCAATTTTCACATGCCGATGAGGCCATTAAAAATACTGTGGCTTGGGTCAGGCTCACGTTGGTCTTCAAAGTAACATTTTTGCTTTTCAACACTTTAAGAAGGTCCTTTGCAGCACACATACCTAACACAATGTGTCCTTTGATCTCTTGACTGCTGCTTCCACGAATGTGGATTGTGGATGCAGGCAAGATGAATTCCTTGACAATTTTAATATCTTCTCCATTTATCTTAATGTTACCAATTGGTCCAGGAGTGAGGATTTTGATCTTCTTACATTGGATTATAATTTTGATTTTCTTACATTGGATTTCTTATAAAATGGATTGCAATCTAGATTGAAGGCTGAAATCCTTGGTCTTCATCAGCAAGTGCTTCAAGTCCACCTCACTTTAAGTAAGCAAGGTTGCCGTCAGTGCATTTTTGTTAAAAAGCCTTCTTCCAATCCTGATGCCACCCACATTCTTCTTCATATAATCTAGCTTTTCTGATTCTTTGCTCAGCATACAGATTGAATAAGTACGGTGAGAGGGTAAGACCCTGACACATACCTTTCCTGATCTTAAACAATGCACTATTCCCTTGTTCTGTTTGAACAACTGCCTCTTGATCCACATACAATTTCTTGATTAAGTGTTCTGGAATTCCCATTCTTTTCAAGGCTACCCATAATATGTTATGATCCATTCAGTCAAATTCCTTTGGATAGTCCATATAACCCAAGTAAAAATGTTTCTGATATTCTCTGCTTTGAGCCAAGATCCATCTGACCTCAGCAATGATAAACAGCAATGATACCCCTTGTTCCATGTCCTCATCTGAAGCCAGCCTGAACCTCTGGCAGCTCCCTGTCAATGGACTGCTGCAACCATTGGTAGATGATCTTCAGCACAATTTTACTTGCATGCAACATGTATTATTTTGTTCTGTAATTTTCACAGTCTATTTACTGGGTCAACGTTTTTGGAATTAGTACAAATATGTCTCTCTTCCAGTCAGTTGGCCAAATAGTGTGCTCCAAATTTTCTAGCCTAGATGAGTGAGTGCTTCCAGTGCTTCATCGGCTTGTTGAAACATTCCAGTTGGTATTCCATCAAGTCCTGGAGACATGTTTTGGCTAATGCCTTCAGTTCAGCATGGATTTCTTCCACACCATTGGTTCTTGCTTATATGCTACCTCTTGGAGTGGCTGAATGTGGATGAAAAAGGATTAGATGTCTACTTCTGGGGAACTGGGCACTGTAAGTTTTATGGATAGCATCAATGCTTGATAAGTATGGGGAATGGGCCAAAATTTAAGTAATCTGATTCTAGTGGACTATATAGAACGTGTAGCTCATGAAACAATTACTAGTACTTTCACATAATGAAAGCAGTATTATAGCTTGACTAAGAGCACCTACTAGTAATAAAGTGTTATTATTTCTGCTTATCTTAAAATTGGATCCACAATCAATGCTCAGAGAAGCAATAGCCAGGATCAAATGGCACTTGACCATGGATAAATCTGCCTCAGAATAACTCTTTAAAGTGTTTAAAAGCATTGATGTTAGTTTGAGGACTAAGGTATGCCTGACACAAGCCTGGTATTTTCTATAGTTTCCTATGCAT
>NW_022111321.1:13698490-13707693 GCF_000313985.2 Echinops telfairi
GTTCAGGTGCTATTCATAGGGGTTTAGTGGCTAATTCCTCAGAGGTGGACAGCCTGTTCCCACTTCCTAGTCTATTCTTAGGCTAGAAGTTCTACTGAAACCTGTTAGCTTTAGGTGACTCTGCTGGGATTTGAAATACCAGTGATATAGCTTCCAACCTCACAGTAAACTGAAAGCCACCACAGTATGAAAGCTTATTGAATAATAGTGAATACTGATATTTCAAGTATGTATTTTTCTGTATTATTCTCTCTCAAAGTGAATTATATGCCATGGCTCACTAGAGTAAAATATATTTCTTTCTTGACCTAGCTACCAATGTGTCTGGTATGACAATTACAATTGCATTCCATGTCTGACAGTGATCATTAAATTCCAGACTATTGTGCCTGGTATCTTTGCAATACTCATAGTTTTAGACACACTCATAGCAGGCTATGTTAGGAAGTTATCTTCCTGAGCTCGAATGCAGTTTATGTGGATTAAGCTAATTTTGTTAAAGACAGACTATCTATGCCTAGGTAAGTGATTTCAGAATTCCATTTGGGCGCCCGGGTATTTACTATAGTTCTTGACTTTTCAAACCAGTAACTGCAATTCTGAGAGGAGTTACTAGACGCAAATAAGAGACATTGATTCTGATTAATATAAGCAGGAAACGATTTCTGTGGGAAGACATCACTGAATTTACCTGAGAATGGATACCCAGATTTAGGAGTTTTTGAAGGGAGGAAATACACCGCCAAAAATCTGACAGAAGCGAGTGATTTTCAGGACAATACCATTAGACTCTTATTGCTAAGTTATTGGAATTTGTTCTCCTTGAACTCTTGTAGCTGGCCACCAAGACCTGACTTCACAATTGTTTCTCATAATCATCCCTAACAGACCTTTTGTATATTTATTTTTCTCTCTCAAAATAATGTCAGTATATATCTTTGGCTCATTCTCTTCCTCATTCACTTAGACAATTATGTAAGACAATCACATGTCTTGTAAAACTGCCAGTATCACCTTGAATCTCCTTTCCCCCCTTGTCAACTCATAAATTCACTGAAATTTTACTTGCAAAAAGAAATAACGGTGCAAAATTTTAGAAAAATAACAACAACAAAAAAAAACCCTTGGATGTACCCAAACAACAAAATATAGCAATATCCTTACACCTGAAGACTTACTCTTTGCCTTTCTTTGTTGTCAATTAATGAATTGTTTGTTCTATTAGATACGGTAAACCCCTTCAAAAGAGGATTAAATCACACTATTTCTCTGACTCAAGAATATTGGTGCTGAAACAATTTCTTATCATTTATGTGTCATTTTCTCTCTAGGGGGTGACTCTCATCATTACAATTTGCTCTAATTTTAATGAGAAACGTTAAGACTAAGGAAATTATTTCTTGACTACATATCCAATTCAATTACCTGCTAGTCAATTTATTTACCATTCTTTAAAACCCCTATCTAAGAACTGCCTGTGCCTTCTTATTTATTTCATCTCCTTCCATTGCTTTGAATCTGGTGCAACCTGGCTTCCCTTTCTTTCACTCCATGACATTCCTAATGATGGCCAAACAAGTCTGTCTTGAAAGTAGTGCAACCATTTTATGCTTTTTAGAAGCAAAGATGGACTTGGTTGCTGTGGACATGTTGTCAGGAGCTATCAGTCCTTGGAAAAAGGCATCATGCTTAGTGAAGTTCAAGTTCATTGAAAAAGAAGAACATTCTTGAAGAGATGGGTTCTCCAATAGCTACAACAATAAGGTCAAACATAACAATAACTGTAAGGGCAGTGTAGGATCAGGCAATGTTTTTCTATAGTTCTTCATAGCTGAGATCACTCACTACTTAACATAGAAAAGGGAAATTCTATAAGAGCAGTCCTTCCTTTTACTATCATTATTATTTTCTTACTTCTGCAATTTATTCACCAGCAACCATAAAGTGGATAAGGAAATCTTTGTTAAATAAATATGGTGGTCTGACAAATCATTGCATGCCAATTACATCTCCTATTGCTTTGCCAAAAACAAATGAACAAAAAAGAGCAATTCTCTTATTTTAAATGGTGTTGAGCTAACACTGACATTTTCTCAGAACTAATGCTCTGGTTGTCAGGTAGGAAAATAGTTACTTGAATGTAAAACTCAAGCCATGCAACATTTTTAAGCTGTTCACTCTTAGGAATAGGGATTCTTTGCATAGCACATTGAAAATAGAATTATCTACTCTTATCTTACTGCAAAAGCACTTATTCAACAAGAATGCAGTTCCATTCATGCTGCGTAAGTGCATCTCATTGCAATGTGATGTGGTTCAATGTTTAACCACAAAATGAATGTTCTCCTCAGGGCTTCGTTTATGGTTTTCAGCAACCCTGTAGCAAATGCATAATTTTGAGTTAAAGATTTATAAAATGGGAAATTTAATTTAAATTATTATTAAAGAAAAAAAAACATAATAGTGATATTAGTCACACATCCTGAAAAGACATAGTGCAGATGGGACTCTTCTATCGAGTGGCATTTATTAAATAAACAGTTTTGCACATCTAGCAGTTTCCTTATCATGTTAAATATTGTAAAGGATTTAAGATAAATTTTATAATTTAATAAGCATTCCTGGGAAGCTATCCAGAATGAAGATACATACTAAATACTGATGTGATGCAGATAATTAAAACCAAACAAAGCAAAGCAGTTCTTCACCTTATGAAAACTATACATTGAAGAGAGTATCTGATCTTAAGGAATTAAAGTCTGTGTAGTTAGGTTTATTGTGCCAACTAGGCTAATAGAAATATGTGGGTGGAGATTAATCAGGTCAAAGCTTGATTGGAGGTCATTGAGATAAATGTTTTTGAAAGGCCCAACCCATCTCTATTGTTCCCTGGGGATAAGACCAGCATGCTGAAGCTTTAGTTAGCTCTCTGCCTCAACCTGCGTGCTACACTACTTTGGGGCCAAGCCAACCTGTGGATCTTGTTTCTAGAGCGTGAGACTTTAGAGACCTGCTTTGCCATGCTGCTGGTGTATACATCACTTGAGCTTGAGGCTGGTGGATCCTGCCATTCGTGCATCTCTTGGGGCTAAGCTCCCATGCTACCGACTATTGTAGTGCCACCCTGCTGTCTAATGTCTGCAGACACACCCTGAGTTCCTTGCCTGATGGAAGACTCCCCTGTCTGCTTCCTTAACCTTGGACCGCCCAAGTGAGTTGAAGAACTTTCAGTATGTTAACTGTTCCACAAAAGTGAGTTGAACTGAGCCTTCTTTACTTCTATGTGGATTAATCACCTGTTACATTCCTTCTTCCTGTATCTATCTATCATCTATCTTTCTTTCTATCAATCTAATCATAATCCTCCTGGTTTTGTTTCTCTAGAGAACCCTGCCTTACATAAAGTCCAAATAAGAAAGTAAGATATTTACATTAACTTTTTCAAATATAAAAAATAATTTAATGTCTATAAATAAAGTTTTGTGTACATTTTATTGAACTCACAACCACTACCCATAAGCAGCAGTCAAAATATCAAACTCCATATTGCATTTGGAAGTTCTACATCAAAAGACATCTTTATGCCCCAACCCCTTCATATCTCTATAGATTTACTTATCATAGGGCCAGGATTTTTTCTTATACCGTTGGGACATAAAGGGAGGCTAATGATAATGGGTACAGGAATAAAGAAAATATTCTAAAATTGATTGTGGTGATATTTGTACAAGTCTTTTAAATATCTTTAAACCATACAATTGTGTGGTATGTGAATTATATGTCAATAAAGTTTTTTTTCCAAATTCTGAAATAAAGAGCTCTGTAAGCAGTAACAAAGTGAAGGTGTCACTTTGAGGACTAAGGAAGGCTGATCTGTGCCATGGATTTTTCAGTCTCCTCCTCTGTCTGGAAAGTTGGACCATGAGTAAGGTAGACTGAGGAAGAATGGAAGCGTTCAAATTGTGATGTTTGCAAAGAATATTAAATATATGGTGGACTGCCAGAAAAATAAATACATTTGTCTTTTAAGAAGTATGTCAACAATGCTCATTATAAGTAAATATGGAGGAACTTTTCTCACATACTTTGGAAGGACACCATGTTAGGTAGAGGGCAGCATAAAAGATGGAGACCATCAATGAGGTGCGTTGGCACAATGGACTACGTATGGAATAGGGTCAAAGAGTATTTTATTCTACTGTTGTAGCCTGAGCAGCTCCACCTAACAATCACATACACTGTTCTGAGAAGAATAATAGAGTTAAAAGGCTTATGGGACCAGAAGAGAATTAAATAAATTCTAATGACATGTGGTTCTCATTGTCATTAAGTCAGTTCTGACTCATAGCAACCCTAATTTAAGACACTAAAGAAATATAAGACATCAGTTTGAACAGAGACACCATCAGAACATGTATTTTTCCAAATTGAATCAAAAACAAACATAAATTGATGGTGAAGTTTGGGGAGAAAAGCACTAAAACCACTGGTGGTTTACCAAAAGTCTATGAGGAATACTGTATGTTTATTTTAAATACTGTATGTTTATGTTTATTTTAAGATGTTCTTATGCATATGAAACCCAGCATAGGTAAATCTAGAGAAAACAGCAGGACTGATGCTTCCTCAGGGGAGTGGCAAGGGAGGCTGGGGAGAAATGGGGAGCTAATAACTCACAATGATACAGGAATGAAGAAATGTTCTAAAACTGATTGTGTTGATGACTGCATACCTCTTGTTGATATGAGTGAACTATTGAATTGTGTGATATATTAATTATATGCCAATAAAACTTTTGGGTGGAAAACAAGAAAGAAATACTGTCATTCTCACTTTTTACATAACATTCTGGCTGTGGTTCTTCCAACATGGATTTGTTTATTCTTCTGCTAGTTCCTGGCATATTGAATGATCTTTGCCAGCATGATAATTCCAATGCACCAATTCTTTGCTTTATTTTTATCATTGTCCAGCTGTCCTATCCATAAGAGGCAATTGAGAAATACCAAGCCTTGGGTCAGTTATAACTCAGTCTTCAAAGTCATACCTTTGATTTGTAGCACTTCAAAGAGATCTTTTCCAGCATATCTGACCAATGTAATATATCATTTGTTTTCTTGACTGCTGCTTTAGCGGATGTTAAAAGTGTGGATTCAAGTAAATGGAAATCCTTAATAACTTTTCTCCATAAACATGGCATGGATGTTGTTAGTGTATTGGTCGAACTTTGAGATTTTTTTTTTCTTTATATTGGGTTTTGCAGGTGCTCTGCTGGCATAGTGGTGCTACGTTGGGCTGTGATCCTCAAAGTCAGCAGTTCAAAACCACCAGTACATCTTCAGGGGATAGAGTGAGTTTCTACTCCTGCAAACAGTTACGCTCTTGGAAACTCACAGAGGTGTTCTATCCAATCCTAGAATGTCACTAGGAGTCAGCATTGGCTCAATAGCAGTAAGTTCGTTTTGGTTTATATTGAGTTGCAATCCATATCAAAGGCTGTAGTGTTCGAAGTTTATCAGTAAATACTTTAATTCCTCTTTACTTTTAGCAAGCAAGGTGTGTCATCTGTTTATTAATTAATGTTCCTCCAATCCTGATGCCAAATTCATCTTCATATAGTCAAGTGTCTCAGATTATTTGATCAGTATATAGATGGAATAAGTGTGTAAATGGATATAACATGGATGCACACCTTTTCTTATTTAAAACCAACTAATCTCCATTTGTCCTGTTTGAAACATTGCCTCTTGGTCTGTCTGTAGGTTCTGAATGATCACAAGTGTTCTCCAGAGAGCTCCTTATGAGGGATGATTGAAATACTTTGTCTCATATACTTTTCACATTAACAGTCCCTGGAGAAGGATACACATTTGGTTAAGTAGAGAGTCAGTAAAAACAAAAGAAAGAAAGAAAAAAGCTGGGAGAGGACCTTCAACAGATGGTTTGGCATATTAGTGGCAACAATAGGCTCAAGCAAAACATTAAGTGTGACTATGGAGCTTTCTATCACTGTATTGTACATGGGTTCTTATAAGTTGAACCTGACTTGATGGTACCTAATGTCTTTGCAAAGATGAATAAGTGTAAAACTTTATGTAAATTTGTGGTAGTCACCTAATCTGGTGTCAATTTAAGGATTAAGAGTGTAGGGGTGGAGTCTAGGCTGTCAATCTGGAAATAGCCAATGAGACTTCTGTGTGGGCATGGCCTTCTCTGAGAATTCTGGTACTTCCTCCTTGGAGGTGGAAGACACCTCTCTCTCTGCTACTCCCTGGGAGACATTGCAGAAGATAAACCACATGGATGTAACCAGACCTTGGAAGCCAGAGAAGCCACAGAGAGACCCCTGCCAGTACTAAGATGCTTACAACACCACTGGACCCAAAGACTTTCTACCCACTGGCTTGTGATCATCCTGCCTTTGGCTTCATTGTATGTGTTTCATGAGTCTGAAGAGGACTTTATATTGGTATCGGACATATGGGCTAATATCAGACTTATGGCCTTTGACTGGACTGGGTTGGGATGTCTTCTCAATGTTCAATTGCTCTTGTATATCAATCTCTTTCTTATACACCTATGTGTGTCCATGGATTTGTTTCTCTAACCTATCCATACTAACACAAAACTGTACCAGCAGATATATATGTACTCATGTCCTAACCACATAAGACATAATGGATTCAACATTCCTAGATATGCTCAGGGAAATAGAGTTTGAAAATTGTGCATTATTTTTAATAAAGGTTATGATTACTCGGGATTCAAAAATAAAGTTCTTTAATTCAAATAAGCCAACCACAGTATTTGAGTGACCCTATGGTGGCATAATGGCTTTCACGTTGAGCTGATAAGTGAAATGTCAGCAATTTGAAAGCACTCCCACTCTGTGGGAGAAAGGAGAGGCTTTCTACTCCCATAAATAATTACAGTCTCCGAAACCCACAGGGGCAGTTCTGTTCCATCCTATAGGGTCCCTGTGAATCTGAACTGACTCAATGGCAGTGAGTTTTGATATAAGATTAGAATCAACTTGATGGCAGTGAGAATTTGAGTCTAGATGTCAGAGGTCCCCATTAAAATGATGTGCCATTCAATGTATGGTCCGCTCACTACTAGGTATACCAAATACATTTCTTTGATTTTTGAGATTTTAAACAAGTGCATTTTTAAGGTCAAAAAAAAAAAAATATATCCAAGGTCACTCTAGCAGGATGCTGTCAGTATCCTATCCTTATCCTTAGGACCTGTCAATGTGCTCTTTTACTTCCAACTACCCTAATTGAAAGAAAATAAAAAGGAACCCTGGTGACATACTTGGTTATTATTTGAGTTACAACCCTCAAGGACAGCAGTTCAAGACCACCAGCTGCTCCGAGGGAGAAAGACAGGCTTTCTACTCCCATAAAGAGTTACAGTCTTGGAACACCACAAGGGCAGATTTTCTCTTCCGATAGGGTCACGAAGAGTTGGAATCTGTCCATTGCGGTGACTTTGGCGGGTGTATTTTTTAACTCTCATAAAAACCTCAGCTTCCTAATTTTTCAAAAGATCATTTGAAACACATGTTCTGCACAATTTTCCAGAGCTTTCACCTAATGCAAGAGTTGGTTTAATAAAAATACTATACTGTTCTTCCCCCATCTCCATTTCCATTGTTCCTTGTGCTTCCAAGTAAATCTCTTGCATTTAAATTTCTTTCTGTCTCTGAAAGAAAACATACTGCTATACAATATGGTCAAAAGTCAAACTTGTGCCATTGCCAAAACCTGTGACCTTTTCGTAACACTGTTATTTTCCATTGGATACAATGATTTTAATGCCCATTCCCACTCTCCTTAATCTGTATGGCTCTCTGCTGGGTATGCCCTAAACTACTCTGACAGATAAAGTAAGATAGGTCCACTGTGATATTTTGTTCTCACTTTTATGATAATTTCATGCATTTTATTGTTCGTGTCATCAATGTACTTAACTAACAAAACTTTATGAGCTGGCTCTAAAGCAAAAAATTATGAAAACTTGTTATAGCTATTTCTTGTTTTGCTTCATATTTAATATTCAGAGGAAATGATTTACTAATAAATTATCTATTATTACCCATCACTACTGGCATGTTATTGAGGTACCATTAACTTGCTTGTGCAGTTATTTTTATTTTTGTCTCAAAGCCATTTATGATTTTATATGCTTGAGAACCCAGGAATTTTTATCTGTATGTTTCTCTAATACGACGAATCTTTCTCAACTAGATTTCAGGTGCTTATTTAGTTCTTTCTTTTATATTGCAGTGAACTATTTATGGATTAAATTAGAAAAAAGGGAACATGAGTAGGTGTATTGGCATGTTTTATTTTGTTTAGGTCACAAAAATAAGGTAGAAAATCAGAATTCAGAGGGTAAATAAAATGGTTGCTAATGAACCATAAAACTTTTATTACACAGAGATAGCAAAAGGTGAGGCTGTTTTATCTTCACATGTTCTCCATCTAAGTCTGTACACTCCTGAAGGTGACAGCTCCTGCCACCTCCCCCAGTGGAGCCCCGCTGGTGTAGTGGATTCTGCCTTGTGCCGCTAACCTACAGGTCTGCATTTCAGACCCAACAGAACAGCAGCTCCGGGGAGAAAGAAGATGTTTTCTGCTCCCTTGTAGATTTATAGCTTTGGAAACCCAGAGGCAGTTCTATTTTTTTCTGTAGGGCTTCGAAGTCAGAACTGCCTTGATGACAGTGAGTGAGTGAGTAGCTCTAAAGGCATAGCGAGTTCCTAAAGGGTGACAAACAGAAAGCTCAGCAGTCTATACCCACCTTGGACCGGCTTTGTAAACACAAAAGGGAAGCTCTCCTTGATGGTAGAGGGTCATTATGAATTGGAATTGATTCCACGATAGTCCTTTGAATTTGGGGTTTTAACCCTTCACCAAAAAGTTCAGCATTCTTCAATCAACTCTGCATCGAAATAGCAATTTTGGCATCTTGGAGGGACGCATCACATTCTTCTTCCATTTTTATGTATTTCTTCTTCTTTTTTTTTTAAGTTTGGGGAACCAGAATTTGATGGGACAAGATGAGGGCTTCAGATTGGATGAGGTACTTTCCCACTGAATTCCTTGTAAGACAATGAGTTAGTTAAAGTTTATTGTGCCAACCTGGCCGATAAACACATGTGGGGTTAATTGAAGGGCAGAAGGATAAATGGCTCG
>NW_022111321.1:13708399-13710870 GCF_000313985.2 Echinops telfairi
AAACTAAAAAAAGCCTAGGCGTGTTGCTGTCTTCTCTCATGACCCGCTCTCACGCCCCTTCCTGGGGCAAATCTGTGTGGTTGCTAGGGATGGTTCTGCCATCCGTGTCTGTGTTATTAAACTAAAATACAGAAGAAGAGAAGTAGGACTTGGGAGAAAAACTAAGCAGAAGCAGGGGTAGAGATATTGGGAAGTTTTTTCCCTGAAGTGGGGCTGCTTTGGCCCTTCTGAGACTTCCCTGAAGCAATGTAGGACAGGGAGCTGAGTGATATCCACCCAAGCAGGAACCTGTGGGCATTGTGTTAGACCAGGTTGACTAGAGAAACAAATCCAGAGGCACTCATATATATACAAGAAAGAACTTTATATCAAGAACTAATTATGTATCAATAAAACATCCCAGCTCATCCAGATCAAGTCCATAAGTCCATTATTAGCCCATACATTCCTCTTTAGACTCATACCTGGCATATAACGATGCCGATTGCAGGAAGAGCACAGGCTGGTGGGTGGAAAGTCCTGTGGGTCCAATAGTGGTGGACCCATCTCCAGGGCTCTGGCTGCCACCATCCTGGCTCCATGTGGCTTGTCAACAGGTTTGTCAAGTAGAGAAAGAATGTGTCCCACCTCCAGGGAGGAAGAGAGGAAGTCCCAGAATCCTCATGAGAAGGCCTTATCCACAAGGAGGCTTTAGCCTTTCATTATTATTTTTCAAGTTGACATAAAATTGTGTAACTACTACAGACCTGTGTCCTTTTTGAGCATTAAGACTTGGTATGAGTCAGCCTCCCTTTTGTTTGCCTCCTGTGTTGCATGGCAGACCCTCCAGTCTGCTCCACCTTCAGAGATCACCTCTTCCCTGGGGATATGGAGGGCAGCAACCATCCTCTTGGGGGACTAGATAACAGCCCAGGGTTTTGTTCACCCAGATGATGTAGGGAGCCAGGGATAAAGGATTAGCTCATCTTCCTGACAATGGGATGTTCCAGGAACTATGGGAGGGGCCACAGGGCTCCTGATGGGCCTATAGAGGATTTGCTGCTCCTCGTGATCTCTTTCAGTTTGTTGCTCCTCCTCTCTACCTGTGGTTTCCACCTGTATATTTTCTCTGTAGGTGTTAGCCTCACTGTTCATTTCTAATAAACTCAAGTTTGATGTTTTTCCTTTGTATCTGTTTTCTCCAATTTTCATTGAAGAAAGATCATGTTGTGCATCTGACTATGGCGTTACTTTTACAGACGTCTGAATTATATCTTTCGCAAAATTGATGTTTATCAAATACTTAATGATATCTTTTACTTACCTCGACATCTTCTATTTTTTAGATAAATATAGGACAATAAACAGGTCAAGTGTACCATGAGAAAATGTTACATATTCTGTATCAGCTCCTTTGCCAATTCTTCTCATGCAAACTTACCAAGGTTCTGAATCTGGAAGGGTGCAAGAATAATAAAAAGAACAAGAACAAATCATAAGGATACAAAAAGGAAATGAACAAGCTTTACATATTATTATGGACAAAAGACAGGGAAATATTGATTGAATACTGCCACGTAGAAAGCACGGTGATACATACCAATATTCTTTAACATGGCATCCCATAGCATGGACATGATGTCTAATTTCCACTACAAACCAGTGTCATAATTTTCTATGTGTGAGACATATTTTTCGGAGGGCTATCTAGAATGGCAATTTAGAGTTTCTTTCTAAGGATAACACAATTAAAATAATTTCCTGAGTAGGTTTCTAATAGATTTTATATGGCATTAGAAATTTTTTTTAATACATATGTCTATGAAATGTGATGTTAAATCAAATGGTAAGTTACAGACTATCATATAATCTTCACTCATCTTTCTTAGAAGAAGTACCGCCTGAATGCTTCTTAGAAGGGAGCATTGAAATGTATATTAAAACATGCTTTGGGTATATTAAGGAGCCCTAGTGGTGTAATGGTTACATATGGGCTGTGAACCACAGGGTCAGCTGTTCTAATCACCAGCAGTTTGATGGGAGAAAGAGGAATCTTTCTATCCACAAAGAGGCAGAGTCACAGGAACCCACAGAAGCAGTTCTACCCTGTCTATAGGGTCACTATGAATCAGGACTCCAGGGTAGTGGGTTTATTTTATAGTTTTGTTTTTGGAAAAGTAATCAGGAGAGACTAGTTCCTTGAAAGGATATCATATCATGCTTGTTAAACTAGTAAGGTAGTTAAAAAGACAATGGCCCCCAACAAGGTGGATTGAAACAGTGGCTACAAAATTTGGCACAAACAAAAATAGTAACAATTTCACAGGACTAGTCAATGTTTTGTCAGTTGTACATATTAGGGTCACCCACTGTGAGTTGAAACTGACCTGAAGGCACTAACAGCATAGCAATAGAATGTTGATATTCACTGATTTTAGGTTGTACTGTGAAAGTCAGTCTCTTTTGCTCTTGCCCAACTCCCTGAATTTTGA
>NW_022111321.1:13711269-13717406 GCF_000313985.2 Echinops telfairi
GAAGAAATATAACAGCTAATTAGTTCACACAGCAGTACAGAGGGCTCAGTTCAACTCACTTCTGTGGAATAGTTAATATACTGAAAGTCCTTCAATTCACAAGGGCTGCTGGGTCCAAGGTCAAGGAAGAACACAGCTGAGTATTCCCTCAGGTAATGCAAGCAGTATGCCCACAGGCAGCAAACAGCAGGGCAGATCACCAACAGTCAGCAGCTCAGGAGCTTAGCAGTGGGATATCCAATTCAATCAGGATCCAGCAGCCTTGAGCTCAAGTAGTGTACACACCAGCAACATGGCAAAGCAGGTCTCGAAGGAACCTCAAACTCTAGCAACAAGATCAATGGGTTGGATTATTACCCAGGTAGTGTAGCTCACAAGTTGAGGCAGAAAACTAGCTAAAGCAACCACATGCTGTTCCAATCACCAGAGAGCAAGAGAGAGAGAAGTGGACCTTGCTAAGCTACTTATCTTTTTGCCCTGCAACCAAACTGCAAATTTATTAATCCCACAGGTTCCTATTGGCCCTGTTGGAACAATAAACCTACCTATTACACCCACTCAAACTAAAATTTAAAAATTTTATCAATGCCTTCCAACTTGAAATATCCATTTATTATATTTGTCCCTCATCTTGCCCGTTACTGGATATCCCTCTATAATGAAGCCCAAATGTCACCTTTCAGAAGGCCTTTTACAGTCACTTTATCTACAGTACAACTGCACTTCCCTTCACTATATTATATGTATGCTTTATTTTCTGAATAGAATCAATCACTATTTAAAATTATACTGTTCTACTTCTTTCCACCTTCCTGTTCTTCCCTCCTTTCATGGGCTATTTATATGAAAGAACTTTTAAAAGTTCATGAAAAAATAGAGTTAAAAGATAATGGGATTTTTCCCCACGAACTTTTTGAAGTCCCTTTGTAATGTGCATGTGCATATAAGTACCTTATTTTGTCTGTCCTACTCCAAAAGAATGTAATTTCCAAGCAGCAGAATGACTAATATTGGGCAATTGGTGAAGTACTGAAGGCAAAGAACTTTGATTTATAACTCTTAATATAAAACCCCCATTAACTAATAAAGTAGCTAAGCCACAATTATAAAAAGTATTATTATAAATATTTGGGCAGTTCTCCAAAAGATAAAAAATGAAGATTTATGCTTGTGCATGTATTGTAAAGATAAACTTAGCAACATCATGATTGTAATGTCATTGTAATATCAATGAACTTAACTTCTTATTTATGAAGAAAAATACTATGAATCTGGAATATAGAGAATCCCTTAATAAGTAGAATATGTAGAGATTAATATTAATTAAGTATAATGGATTCCTTCAAATCAATCAGATGACTACAAACAGCCCAAATTTTAAATAAATGAACCCAAGTTATACTAATTTACATTAAATTGCAAGTGACTCCATCTCATTTGAAGAATGTGGAAATTATAATTGTACTGACACAATTTTAAGAAATCTCAAACAAAAATAAAAGTAAATATAAACATTGTAGGTCAATAGGTCCTGCTCAATTACCTGGTAATTATAAAGCAGCATATTAAATCTGGTCTTGTATCCAATATCTAAGTAGCCCGTACGTCTGTAAAAAAATAAAAAGAAAGACACCAATAATGAATATAGATTGCTCTATAAACCTCTTGTCCTTCTCATCAGATCCTGAACACATGTTGGCACACGGAAAATAGCCTTACTACTTACAAGATTCAGACAGCATACAACTGAAAATGTCCAGCATGAAAAAACCTTTCCTTTGAAATCTGTGTGGGCAGAGATGATAATCTTTCATGCATAGGCCATTCTATGCCATCAAAATGGATTTTAAGGCTCTCTGCTCCTCCTCGTGCGACAGACAGCCACCTCTCCTGGTCCCGTGCAGTCCCAGCCGCATCCCGAGACACGATGGTGAAGGTCAGAGTGACGAATTTGGCCGCATTGGGCGCTTGGTCACCAGGGCTGCTTTCAATTCTGGAAAAGTGGAAATTGTTGCCATCAATGACCCCTTCATTGATCTAAACTACATGGTCTACATGTTCCAGTATGATTCCACCCACGGCAAGTTCAATGGCACTGTCAAGGCGGAGAATGGGAAGCTTAATATCAATGGGAAGGCCATCTCCATCTTCCAGGAGCGAGATCCCGCCAACATCAAGTGGGCTGAGGCCGGTGCTGAGTATGTCCACTGGTGTCTTCACCACCGTAGAGAAGGCTGGGGTTCACTTGAAGGGCGGTGCCAAAAGGGTGATCATCTCTGCCCCTTCTGTTGATGCCCCCATGTTTGTGATGGGCGTGAACCACGAGAAGTATGACAACTCCCTCAAGATTGTTAGCAATGCCTCCTGCACCACCAACTGCTTAGCCCCTCCTGGCCAAGCTCATCCATGACAATTTTGCCATCGTGGAAGGACTCATGACCACAGTCCATGCCATCACTGCCACCCAGAAGACTGTGGATGGCCCCTCTGGGAAACTCTGGCGTGATGGCCGTGGGGCTGCTCAGAACATCATCCCCACATCTACTGGTACTGTCAAGGCTGTGGGCAAGGTTATCCCAGAGCTGAATGGGAAACTGACTGGCATGGCCTTCCGTGTCCCCACCCCCAATGTGTCCGTCGTGGATCTCACCTGCCATCTGGAGAAAGCTGCCAAGTACGATGACATCAAGAAGGTGGTGAGGCAGGTGGCCGATGGTCCCCTAAAGGGCATCCTGGGCTACACTGAGGACCAGGTTGTCTCCTGTGACTTCAACAGTGACCCCCACTCTTCCACCTTTGATGCTGGGGCTGGCATTGCACTCAACGACTACTTTGTCAAGCTCATTTCCTGGTATGACAATGAATTTGGCTACAGCCACAGAGTGGTGGACCTCATGGTCCACATGGCCTCCAAGGAATAAGAGCCCCCCTGGACCACCAGCCCCAGCAACAGCGCTTAGAGGAAGAGAGGCCATCAGCCGCTGGGGAGTCTCTGTCCCTAATTCAATCCCCCAACACACTAATATTCCATCCAGACCCCTGAAGGAAGGGGAGGGGCTTAGAAAACTCGACCTTGTCATGTACCATCAATAAAGTACACTATACCCAGAAAAAAAAAAAAGAAAGAAAATGGAGCTTAAATAAAACAGATACTGTGGGTCTCTCTCTGGCCCATTACGTTTATTCAGTTGGACTGTATGTGTGCATTACATGCACAATCATTGAGGACAAAAAACCAAATGCCTCTACCAGTTCTTTTCTGCATACACTCTAGGGATCTTTTTACCCTATTACCGAATATCCGACTGCATCATATTTCCCTGAGTTCCTAGGGGAGGCACAGAGGAAATCTTGGCAGCCTGGCTCTTCTCAAAGATTTGTCTCACAGACATAAACTTCCACATATTAATTGTATATCATTTTTATAGATTTATCAAGTTTCTACTAAATTTTAAAATGTGAATGCCTTTTCACAGATTAATTTCTGATAAAAAGGACTATGTAACTATATATCTAAGAAGAAAGTTTAAATGAAGAAATATTTTAATAGATGAAATTTAGGGAGGCTTCAAGGTAGCGCCAAGGTAAGCAGCCCATATGGGGAGCTCCAGTGAGTCTGGTGTCTGGGGGGCCAAGTGGAGGTGTTCTGGTGAGTGGACAGGTCCCCACGAGGGGTTCTTCTTGTCCAGGAGGTGGCCCTGCCCCACATCTGCTTTTTTTTAAGCCCCAGAGATCTGGGTCCATATGCCAGGGATTTCCCAACTGCTATGCTGACCCTTGTGCACCTGGCCACCAGCCAGTGACCCGCCATTCACCCCCTGGCCTTGTTGCTGCCCCAGGTACTGGATGGCTATCACATAGAGCTCCCCAAGGCCTGGCCTGACCACCATATAACAGCTGTCCACTCATGGCTCCCACCTTGGGGATCTGCGCCCCTCTCCCATGGTTCCTGTCTGTACAAGAGGCTAGCAGTGATTCCTCCTGCAAGCTCTGGTCCCTCCTGGCAGCCACCCAAGGTCCCAGGGCCAAACCCACAGCAGATTTGAATGCCTGTGCCTGGGTGCACCAAGCATGAGTACCTCGGATCACCCCCACCCCCCACACAGTCATGCCTGCCTAGTAAGCAGGGCACAGCCCCTTCTACTTCCAGGGAACCTCAGTTTATCACAGCCCTGGCATCTCATCATCCACATGGAGTGGCTTCCACACTTCCTGCCCACCTTTTCCCCAGCACAATGGCTTCAGGCAGCCCCTGCACCTCCCAGCCCAGCAAACAATGCTGCACCCTCACTCTGCCCTAAAAGCAGGAAAATCTGAATTGCAGACTGGGGCCTTGCAGACGCACCATATGCCACTTCAGTCTGAGCTGCAGGGAGTCCAAGTTGTGGACCGGTGCCTTGCAGGCCTGCTGTGCGCCACCATGCCAGGAGCCATGGGGAAGCAGAGATACGAACCAGGACCTTGCAGGCCCACCGTGAGCTACCTCACCTTGAGTCACGGACTGGGTCTTGCAGGCCTTCCCAGCAAGTGCCCAGCCACTAGGCATCAGATAGGCACTGCCTGGGTCTATTGCAGTTCAGGGATCATTACTGCCCTGTCTGCTCCCAGTCCACACCATGAGAAGAACAGTAGAAAATACTTCCCTGGCCAAGAGGGTATCCTTCCCTTAAATCTAGCCTAGATCCAGAATCCAGGTGACCAGTGATCTGGTTCTGAGAGATCCCTCAACTCATGTTGGTGACACCATCTTAGATCCAGAATGGGCTGCCACCCACCCATTGGCCCCCTACAGCCCTATTACTGTACTGGGAACTATCCACCAGTCAAATTGAGTTCCCCACAGCTGTCCCCACCGGTGCACACCTCTTATCATTGTTGACCACTGAGTCACCTCAGTACCTGCCTACACAGCAGCCTGACCCACCTCCATAGTAGGCCACAGGCAGCCCTTGAAAACACCATTGCCAGCACAAAGTGAAAGAAAGCAGGGCCTTTTGGTCTCCCAGACATATGGCGCCTAGCTTGTCAAAATCATCATTTAAGCAACAGCATACCACATCCCTCCAAACAAGTAAACAAGAAAGACAAGCCACATCAGCAGAGCTAATAACACTCATAGAAGAATCTGATGTGGATCTGCCACACAAAGAAATTTTCAGAAGACTGCTTGGAGTAATACTGGAGATGAGGGAAGCTACACAGACTAAGGATGCAATGATAGAGCAGATGAAGGCCACGATAGAGGGCCATGAAGTCCGGTCACCAAAAGAGAAATACAGCAGCTAACAGATGAAGTAGGAGAAGCTGCACACAAGATCACAGATCTCGTTAAGAGACTAGAGGAGCCTGAGAACTCTATCAGTGATTTCAAAGACAATCAGGCAGACCTCAACAAACAAGAAAGACAATCAAACAAGAAAATAAAAGAGGCAGAAGGAAACCTGAGATCAATGACTGCTACTATGAAGAGGAACAACATCCGAATTATTGTTCTACCAGAATAAGACGCAACGAAGTCAACAGCTAAGCAAATTTCTGGAAGAAAACTTCCCCACCCTAATGAATGAGAATCAGTTACTCAGACAGGGAGCAGAGAGGACACCAAGTAGACTAAACTCCAGGAAGAACACGCCAAGGCCTCTAATAGTTAAGCTATCCAACTTTGTGGAAAAAGAGACAATCCTAAGAGCAGCAAGAGAAAGGGAGACAGTCACATACAGTGGCTGTCAGGTAAGAATAAGCTCAGGCCTATCAGCGGAAACCATGACAAGGAGGAGAGAGTGGAGTAACATCTTCCAAAAGCTGAAAGAAAAAAACTGCCTCCCCTAGAATCTTTTACCCTGCCAAATTATCTATTAAGATAGAAGGAGAGATAACGGTCTTCCAGGACAAAGAAAAACTTAAAGAATATGCTGCAAGACACCCAACCTTGCTGAATAACCTTGTTGACTCACTATGGCCAGAAGACCAACATCCAGAAAGTACAAACAGGTGAACACCATATAGCCTAATTCCAACCAGAAGCCAATAAGTCAATACCAATCATCAAGATAACGTGGCCACAGAGGGAAAAGAAGACAATGAAGAAGCCCCCCACAAAGACACAGCACAATGATAAGAAGGGTGATAGGAAAATA
>NW_022111321.1:13718863-13721186 GCF_000313985.2 Echinops telfairi
ATTAACAAACAGAAGTCCATTGCTTTGCTTTATACATTGGACAAGACCATGGAAGAGATAAAAAAGGCAGTACCATTCACAACAGCCAAGAACAAAAGACCTATACAAGGAAAACTACAAGACCTTACTACAGGAAGCCAAAAGCAACCTCCACAAATGGAGAAATAGCCCATGTTCATGGGTTAGAAGACTCAATATAGTAAAGATGTCTATCCTACCTAGGGTATTTTGTAAGTTTAATGCTATCCCGATTTAAATACCAACAACCTTCTTCAAAAGGACATAGTTGGAGGGCTCACTTTACCTGACTTTCATACCTACTACATAGCCACATTGGTCAAAGCAGTGTGGTATTGGAATAACGATTGGAAAAGAATAAAAACAAACAAACAAATAAAACAATCAGCATATTAAACAACTGATCTTCAACAAGTGGTGCTGGACGCCCTATTTAACAAGTGGTGCTGGAAACAATAGAAATCCACTTCTAGAAAAATGAAACAAGATGTCTATCTCACCCCATGCACAAGAACAAATTCAAGGTGAATCACGGACTTAGAAGTAAGACTCCAAATGATCAGGACCATTAGTTAAGGAATTGGGACAAACCTAAGAACCTTGGTCCAGGGAATGCAAAGGCTAACTACAACAGGGCAGGGTACACACACAGGGGAACCTGAAATTGACAAGTGAGATTTACTAAGGATAAAACACGTGTGTGCATCAAAAGACTTTACCAAGAGGGTAACAAGGCAACCCACAGGCTGGATGTATAGCAAAGACACAACAGGCTAAGGGCTTACTACAAAAATCTACAATACCCTCCTTGCCTGCAAAAAGAGGAAAACAGTTAATCCTTTGAAGAAATGGGCAAAAGAACTGAAAAGAAGTTTCACAAGGGTGGAGACCCATATGGCCAATAAACATATGAGAAAATGCTCCTGATCAGTAGCATTCAGAGAAATGCAAATCAAAACAATCATGAGATACCATCTGAGGTAGTTAGTTTATTATGTCAACATGGCCCATAAACACATGTGACGTTAATTGAAGGGCAAGGGGATAAATGGCTTAGTGAGCCTCACCTTTTGAGTTTTCTGGTCTCTTGCTTTCTGATGGTCTAACCAGGGTGAAGCAGCCTGAGCCAGTTCCCTGTTCAGCTTGCAAGGCTCACTTCCTGCAAGACATCCCTGAGGAGAAGCCACATGGACCTACCTCGATGTAGCCCTGGGTGCTGGAGCACCCATGTGGAGACCCCTACCAGCGCTGAGATGTTTACACATTCACTGACTCGCCTTTCCTTCTGCAGTCGGCATCACTGCGTGTGTTTTGTGAGATGGAGGAGGACTTTGTGGATTGGTGTTAGACATATGGGTTAATGCTGGACTTGTGGGCTTGGGCAGCACTGGGTTTTCTTGATGCACACTTAACCTATATATAAAACTCTGCCTCATACATGAGTTTCTGTGGATTTGTTTCCCTAAAGTGCCCAGAAAAACACATCATCTAACACCTTTGAGACTAGCCCAAATCAGAAAATCAGAGAGCAACAAATGTTGGAGGGGATGTGGTGAGACAGGAACTCTTCTATATTGCTGGTGTTCTTGTAGATATATACAGCCCTATGGACAGTGATCTGGTGATACTTTAAAAAGATGGAAATTGAGCTACCTTATGATCCAGTTATCCCTGTATTGGGCATATACCTAGAAGAGGTAAGATACAAACCACAACCAGTTATATGCATTCCAAAGTTTATTGCAGTGCAATTCAAAATCACAAAGATTTGGAAACGATCTAAATTTCCATTGGTAGACAAATGGATCAGTAAACTCTGGCACATACACACAATGGAGTGCTATGCATCACTAAAAAGCACTTATGAGCACATGAAACATGTCTTTTCATGGGAAGAGTTGGAGGAAATTATGGTAAACCAAGTCAGCCAATCCCAAAAGGAGAGGTACAGTATGAGTCCCCTGAGGTAAGTGTAATCAGCACGGTAGGTATAGAAGAGAAGCCACCTATGTCATCACGTTTGGGTTGAGATATAGGGAATTGGGAGGAGGTCGGACCAAACCCAAGGAGGTACTTGTTGGTCCAACCCAGCAATGGGAAAAGGGTGGGGGGGGGCGCGAAAAGGTGGTGGGGTCAAAGTGAAATGATGACGGCGGTAGCAGGGCACAAATCCACCCAGGGGGAGAGGATCAGTCTTGCCTCCACAGAATCAGGAGTGGGTATGCAGGCCCTACCATGATGCACCAAACCATGTGGACAGCGTGGCTACGTGGAAGAATGCATGAAAAGAAAGAGCTACAGGGCT
>NW_022111321.1:13721526-13722620 GCF_000313985.2 Echinops telfairi
GACAATCATATATGTATATGCAAAATTTTATAGCAAGAAAGAAATTTATATCAAGGAAGTGGCACAGCACATCGCAACTCAAGTCAGACGTTAGCTGGAGGCTCCTCCAGACTCACGAAACTGCTAGTCAATGGAGCAGGAAGCCAAAGTAAGAAGCTGGGAGATGACAGCGTCGCATGGACCTAACATTGGCAGGAACATGGCAGGATGCCATTATATCCCAGGGTCCTGTGGGCCACTGTCCCCATAAGCAATCAAGTAAAAGGGCAAGAGAGAGAGACCAGTCCTCAGTAGCATTTCTTATAAATAGGCCACGGCCTCGGAAGACATCCCTAGACTATGTCTTGATTGAGAGGTTGGACTTCCCTCTATTTTCCCACAGGTATACCAAATTGATATGCAACTTAAACATCACAGGTGCTCAAGGCCAGGAGGAAGAGACAGAGTGAGCTGGACTGGACCCCACCCCGACACACCGGCCCGGAGGATGGGAGGATGCTGCCTCTGCGGGGAGCTAATGGGAAACAGAGGGGACTGGGCAGCTGATAAGAGCACATGTCATGCTGTCTCCTTACTGGAGCAGACTGCGACAGAGGACATTTCTGGGGTCACATGGGCAGGAGGAAGTGCGGTCTGAACTCCCCAAAGCGGAGAGAACCAAGAAGTAAGCATATCAGACCAGCAGCTAGGGCAAGGCAGAGCTACGAAGTCCCTGAGGATCCCCCAAGGGGGCACTCCAGGACAGGAGGACAGAAGGGGACAGTCCTGGACAGTCCTGAAGGCCAGCAAACAGACCCATGGCAAAATATTGACTTGTATTTTTTGATACTATAATAATCAGTGAAAAGAACAAGCATATGCATTTACTCTTTTATCTAAGACAGTTTTAATTTTTATTATTTATTTTTTAATAAATCATTTTATTGGGGACTCTTACAGCTCTTATAACAATTCATACATCAATTATATCAAGTACCATTTGTATATAAGTTGCCGACATTTTCAAAACATTTTCTTTCTACTTGAATCCTTTGTATCAGATTCCCTGTTTACCCTGGATTCTGTATATTGAAAATCCCATATGCTCCATAACC
>NW_022111321.1:13722720-13724531 GCF_000313985.2 Echinops telfairi
AACTTAAACATCACAGGTGCTCCTTGCCATCCTCAGCATATGGCAAAATTTCTTTATCCATTGCTCTAGCTCTAGTGTCTAGTCATTGTCTCACACAGAAGATGATTTATGAATCTGTTAAATGAATGAAAATATTTCATATAGCAATCTTTCATATGACATAAAGAGCCAAAAATATTAGAATTTGACCTCATTCAAAAGATTTCTTTGAAAAAAATCTATGAACTATATTATTGGGTTCTCTGAAAAAAAAGGTAGAAATATGTTGATGTATGACTTAAATATTTGTTTACACTAGCTTTTACTTGGGTAACTTGGTACTTCAGTTTTACCACTATTTTAAGTCTCAGAAAAAAAAATAAGGTAAATAATAACAAAGAATCCCTCTCAAATGCTTCCAGTTGAGCATATCTAACACCAAGAAGATATCTATTTTCTTTCTTTGCTGAAATATATGTTTTATTCTTTTTTCTTACTATTTTAGTTTTCTTTTTAATTTCCTTATGAATTAGGTAAATGCTTAGTGCCAGATCAGTTTTCTATTTAATAATTCCAGCACTTTTTGCTTCATGTCATTTATTGTAAACTCTACAATGTAACATCATTTATACCACTTTCTCCCAGTGTTTACTGTTTTAATCCCTCCTTCTTTCTTCACTCTCTGATATCTGTTCTTGGGTAAATGCTGTCTTTGATCTCCAGTGTGTGGTTATTCTAAGGTGTGTGTACCTCCCTGATGAAATTGTTCTCCTTCTCAGAAACTCAAACTCCTGGTCATCTAGTCAATTCTGACACACAGCCATCCTCTAGGACAGGACAGAACTGCCCCTGTGAATTTTAAAGACTGCGGCTCTTTATTGCAAGAGAAAACCTAGTCATTATCCCATTGTTAATTTTATAGATTAGCAAGTAATAATCTTTTTCAAAGTAAATTCTATGGACCTCTTAGAAAGGTTAGAATGGCATATTTATTTTACCTTTTGCATAATTATTAGTTACTGGTAATATTACTGATTTATATTGTGACAAAGAGATAGTAATATCTTTCAAAAATATTCTTCGCATAATATTTGGCGTAAAGCCAATTTAATGTAATGCTATGAATCTGTGGATAGTTAAGCCAATATCTCAGTACTTGGTTTGAGGTATGTCCACTTATCAATAAATAATTTCCTTTCAGTCTTGTTTTTTTTTTAACCCACTGTTAATAGCTTACTATTTATGAGTCATTTAATTTAAAATTATCGATGAACATTGAATATTCATTTTGATAAATAAAGGCAATAAAATACAGTTACCCTGTGTATGAAATGTCACTATGTGCCAAAGTTAGGTAAATAACTATTTTCTGGGCTAGTCTTCACGAAGGCTGGGGTATAACTGTGATTATTGACAGAGTAACTGAGGCTCTGAGAGTCAAATAGAACTTTTTGGGTAAACCCAAGAAGCAATTAAAATCTTACCTAGCCCTAACTAAAGTCTATGATCTGAATCCTGAACTATAATTCCTCAGACAGAAAAGCAGCTTAGAAATATGTCATGTATATGTAGGACATGTAGACTGATTTTTCAAACAAAACCAGTGTCCTTCCAGGAGGAAAAAAAACAAAAACAAAACTGGAAAAGTCAGTGGGCAATTTCTCTATATCCTTTTTATTTTAACCTATGATTTAGGTAAGTTGGACAGAGCAAATTGGTTTCCCATTCAACAGTTTGGACATGTTTTGTTTTGCACCATTAATTGAGAGCTTGTCTCAATTGGGATAACACATCCAAATTAGATGAGAATAAATCTCACCAATCTTTTTCTA
>NW_022111321.1:13724715-13726221 GCF_000313985.2 Echinops telfairi
AGTGTTTTAGATTAAAGATGCCACTTTGAGAGCGTACCCAAGCCATGATATTTTCCACCCCCTCGTAAATATTAAAATTGGGACAATAAATAAGGAAGAATGAGAAGAATTAATTCATTTGGATTAAGGTATTGGCAAAGTATGAGAGACTGTTGGGAAAACAAATGAATCTGTCTTGAATGAAGTACAACCCTACTACTCCGGAGAAGAGATGAGGCTGGTGAGCTTTTGTCTTGAAAATATCGAAGAGGATGTCTCCATGATGTCATGGAGAAAGACATCATGCTTTGTCAGGTAGCGGGCCAACAAGACAAGAGGATTAGCTTAGGTGAGATGAATTGGCCCAGTGGCTGTAACTATGGGTTCTAGCATAAGAATAACTGAGGATTTTGCAGGACAGCACAGTGTTTTGTTTTACTGAAGCTATGTTTGCTGGGAGGTAGATTTGACTTGATGGAACATGAAAAACAACAATAAGGAATGAAATCTCCCCAATCAACACAGGTGGGTCCTGATGAATTCCTGGCGAAGAAGAGACGGGTACCTGGTTACTGCAATGATAGGAACATGGCTGCAGTTATTCAAAATGCCTTTGCTGTGCTGGTTGTTTCTTCTTTGTTCAATACTTTCTTCTCATCAAAAAAAATTACTTACTGCTTGACCTTTTCCTTTGAAGCTTGAGGTTCTGGAATTGTCGTTATATACATTTCATTGGGTTTCTTGAGCCTTTGCTGTAGTTAGTTTGATAGTGTATCTGCCATTTAATTTGCTCTTTGTCTTCCTTATATTTTCATATTTTCTCATTCTCTATTTCCTCTTCTCTGGATCTATATGACTATAGTTATTGGCTTTGCACTTGGAATAGAGTTCTTATCCTGTTTCTGGTTCTCTGTCTTTATATTTGATCTTCCTAGAGTTTGGCTAAAGGCCATTGACTTGAATATGTTTCCTAATTTGCCTCTAATTTAACCCCATTGGGAGGCAACACACGTTTTGGTCCTGCCAGCCTTCCCTCCGTGCCTCTGAATGAATATTTGTATAAAAATTAGGTCTCTTATTATTATCATCATCATTTGAGAAGAATAAAAACCTTCATAAGAGGTTGACATGAGTCTCTTTTAAACTAATTGTACTGAAATTGTCATTAAGAATTTGTTCCTAGGTTAGATTTCCTTACCCTTTTCCATTGAAATATATTTTCTCAACAAAGATTTCCATAATATCTATTAATGCTGGTACTCGCTCTATGTTCTAACTTCTCTGTGGTGTGATTTCTTGCCATTCTTTTGTTGCCTGGCTCCCCTGCCATCTTGTTCTGTTTATCTGAAGGAGGCTACATGGTTTGTATAACAAAAGCAGGAGTGTTGGATATAAATAGTTCAAATGAATCGAAGGTAATGGGAAACCAATCTTCCTCCATTCTTTCAGGAGATGTTTTGATGAAAGGCTTTTTTCCCCGCCCACTTCCTAAAATCTTTGGATGTTCAACTTGGGAAATACTGCTAA
>NW_022111321.1:13727171-13750571 GCF_000313985.2 Echinops telfairi
ACTCAGCATTCTTTATGAATTTCTATGAAAACATTCTTAGTGCTCAGCCTAGTCAACACACAGGTAGGTATACAGTATTTAAAAATTCTTAACATTTCTGCCCCCATTTTTTGGACATTAATGAGGATACTTTGATTACCTAAACATATAAAAAAGTGCTGTGAATCTTCCTCCTCTTTTCCTGATGTACCTTCCTCTTTTCTATTCATAGAGATAGATGACTTTTTCTAGCCAAAGGAACAAATTTAATTTGGATTATGAATTTGAGTAGAGATGGATCAGCATAACAATGGCCAGGAGGCTTCAGTTAGTTTTATATAAATGCACTCATGAGAATATGGTTCTCTCATTCATGATGCTGCCACTTTATTTGTTTTGGAATTCACATTGGCCAGTGAAACATTTCAAATAGTCTAAAAGACAAAACAAAATATAAAAAAAAATCTATTGCCTACTAGTTTTTATAATACCCTATTATTTTTTAGCTAGACCTTCATTTGCCTCTCATAGTCTAGCTAATTCATTTAATAATTTGAAATGGTTTGCATTCCATTCTCTTGATTTATTTTAATGGTTTTCTTGACTTCTGTTATCATTCCATTTTTCTGATTACCTAGCCAAGCCATATATGATCAAGTTGAGAGGAACATGTATTCTGATCTTAAGTTCTACCCTATAGCATTCTTGAGAAGTCCTGGGCCCGTAGGTGCCTTTTATAATCTCCAGAGATCTCAATGAAATAGATACTATTGTTGTCACAGTTTCATAATAAAAACCCGGATTCAGAATGTTAAACAAGGTATTCAAGCAAGATGAGAGGGTTGTGACTCCAAAGGGTGTGCGATCTTAACCTGGACAGCAGTGTCTGATTGGAGCTGGGAAGAGAAAGGGGATACCTTAGTTTTTTGTTTCTTTCTTAAAAAATCTAGACAGAGAGATAACATTAAATTTTGGTGGTTGGAAACTATTCTTCAATGTTCTGTATTTATAAAGCTACTTGACTTTAAAAAAAACAATATTTCTATGTCTCCTTTGAAGGATGAGTCTCCCTCTCAGTGGCTGAGTAGAGGGTAGGGTGTGTTGGAGAACTGGAGTGCTGAATGGCAGATTCAGGACCAGGGTCAGGCCTCTGTCCTCTGATGGATCACCAGGATGTATAACCATGTCTGGACCATAATAGACACACCAAAGAAAAACAAACGTCTTACTGTTGAGTCCATTCCAAACCATGGTGATCCCACATGTTTCAGAGTACAACTGCACTCATTGAACTAGGCATTTCAATGTCATGAACCTATTTGAAATACATTTCTGGGTCTTCCAAAGTGCCTCTGGGTGGACTAGAACTTTAATAGCCTAGCACTCACCCATCTGCACTATGGAAGGAGAGTAGACACATAGATAATATTAAATGAAAGAACATTATGGGATATGATGTTAGAATGAAAGGTTAGCACATGGATCTTCAGGATTTCAGACTTCAGATAATATAAGCTATCGATTTCACACCCACAATGATCTGTCAATACATCACTAATGGGATATTTTCTGAACTTGACTTGGCTGACAGTAAGAATTGTGGTGATAATAATAATAAATTGCTATGGGAAGTAAGTATTAAAATGCAAGTATTAATTACTTGAGAAGTTATTAGACTAACAGGAGGAACTGGTCATGTGGACAATGATAAGCTGGTATATGAATTTCTGACTAAATTATGCCCTAAGGCATAGACATTATAGCCAAGTCTTTGGAAGTATTAAAAAACTAATTAAAAAGGATTATATTTTTAATATTCAGGTTTAAAAAGTGTAAAAACCATTTAGAAAAATATGAAAGATTAATTTAAATATGTTTTCCTTTCTCCTATTCCAACCTGCCCCTCCTCTTTTATATATCAATTTAGCCATTTTGCTGTTCTAAATTCTTTAATAATACTCTCTCTTTACCTTTGTATTTTTCTTGGGAAATTAGCCATTTGAGAAATATTTATCCACAGAACTCATTAAAGTCCTGATGGTTTGTTAGTTGTCAGGCCATTAGTAATGTCGAATTGTTTCAGACCTCTGATCAGATAAGAATGACTTTTACAAATTTAGTTCTGGAGAAATAAAACAAAGAAACTTTTTTATGACTAAAAATGTAATGTAAAATTATATCACCTATTAACTTGTTTAGAATCATATTTGAGTTATTTTTCTGACTGGAAATGATACAGAGAAAGCAATCAGAGATGATAATTTTTCTGTAGCATTTTGTCACAAAACAGTTATATAAAATATGGACCTAAGTGTACATTTAACATTAACCTACAATAGGTCACGAAGGTCTTTTTTATGCCACAATAATTTTTAAATGTGGGAAAGTGAAATATCAATATGCCTTAATTACTTGTTGTCATATTAAAAGTATGAACTTCTGTGTGTGTGCTTGGAAAATTTTTCATAAGGTTATTTTTGATGATGATAATACAGTGCCAAACATGACTCCTCCTACTAACGCTTCTTGTCTGCTTCTTCAATGAGCCCCACTGGTTAAACTATTCAGCTGTGAATCAGAAATTGGCAGTTTGAACTCCAACCCACTTTGAAGGAGAAAGAGGTGGTAGTCTGCTTCCAAAACCATGGACAGTCCTAGAAATCCCAAGAGGCAGTTCTTCTCTGAGTCAGAAATCCTACTTGGCCGCAGGTCTCTGAGTCAGCATCAGCAGAAATGGGTTTTGATTTTCTATGATTCTTAAATCTTGAACATACGGTCACTTTATGTCGCTTTTGTGGCATTCTATGGCCTAGCTAGTTTTAAAGTTATTTCACACATCAGCGTATCGGGACACAAACAGGTTAACTGACTTCCTCAATGTGATAGAAGTTAATATTGAAGCGATTGGTGTGCTGTCAATCACTAGGTGGATGTAAATGTACTAGGGCTTTTCATTTCCTCGGGTAAAGCCCGGTGCCGATGCATTTCTTCCCTTCATGAAGCTGCCGGGCCTGGGTTTTCTGAGTTATCTGTTCCTTTCCCTGGTGATGGCGAAGCATCAGAGCAGTTAGTGCATTTTGCTTGTGTTCGGGGCAGCGTAAACAAGCAAACAAAAAGCAAACCAATGGCCACAGCATTGACTTTGAATCATAACGACCCTGTAATGTACACAGGACAGACAAGAGACGCGAACGTAGCCTGGTGCCTCTACTGGGAAGCCAAGGCTGCCCCACTCTCCAGCAGCCTTCTCTGTAGTGTGCATGGCTGGTGAAATGAGCTGCTTTCTGCGGCCGTTTCCCTTGGTGCTGCAGAAAAAACAGTCCCCCCTCAGTCATGAGGAGTCGTTTGTACCTTAGTTTTCTACCCCAAAGGGTTTCTTACTGTAACAATGCCTAGCTAAACTATAAACAACTTGGTTTTGATATTTTCTTTGTCTGATCCTGAGTTGTAACCAGCACTGTGATTGATCTACGTTTTGCAGAGCTTGGTCAATAGTCCACGCAAATAGACTGACTTTGAGGCCAGCTAGGGCCATGTCACTACATAGATGATGTGTCTGTGGTCTGTCCAGAGGAAATTGGTCAGTTGATGGCCCCCATTGAAAGGAGACATAACTTGAAATGAGTAGGAAGTTGTGTCTACAAACAGCCAGTCCAGCCATTTAGAGATAGAAAGCAGCCGAAAGAAGCAAAGAGAAGGAGCAAAGAAAGAGAAAGAGGCAAGGATCACACCTTCTAAAAGAGTTGTGATGTGTGCCAAGAGCTTGAACACTGGTAATGCCAACAGCCTCAGGAGGGCAGCAGCAGAACTGGCAGTAATAAAAGGCAGGGTCAAGAGAAGCCTTTGCTGACAGGGACAAAAGAATAAGTCCACAGGGGCCCAAAGAAGCTTGTTCTCCAGGGGATGAGAGGAGGCTTGTTCAAGAAGAGGAGCTGAGAGTCCTGCCCTACGCTAAAGAGATGGGTACCATGGGTGAAAGAGGAAGACTATGCTAATAGTGGGGGGATAATTTGTCAAAGAGCATAATCAATGCCACTGAATTATACATGTAGACATTGTTGAACTGAAGAATGTTTTGTTGTTTTGCCACAATTTTATATATATATATGAATAATAATGAGGACAAGGAAAATGTTCTAGAATTGATTGTGGTGATAAATTTAATCACATCTTCTTGGTGTGACTGAATTATTAATTAGTATGGCATGTGGATGAAGTATCCGTAAACTGTTGAAAAAAATGAGAATTTATTTACATGCTTCCTGATCCTGAATTTTAGCTGGTTGATCCTGAACCTGAATTACTTTGTGCCTTAATAGACCACTTAACTGTCAGTCTGTCAAGTGAGTTTATTGTGCTCATTGCAATGACTTCTTGTACCCAGAAGAGAAGTAGAAGATGCCCTGAGATGGATGGTTGGGGTCAAGTTTGGTAAAATGTCTGGAGAGTGACAGCACATCTGACCTCTATGTTACAGGGTTCATTCTTCGCCTGAGATCCATTCCTATTATTTCACCTGAAGTTAACAAGTATGGCCATGTCTACTGATGCTACTTCTTACTCCTCCTAACACTTTCCACCACGATTATGTCACACTGCAATCCCGTGCCTCCGAGGAATCTAGGAAGTTTTTACTCCCCAGCTAACTTCTCACCTATGGTACTCTCTCAGGGCATTATTAGACTCCAGATGTATTCTGAACTCTACTTGTCTGATGATAATAATAATGTTAATAATAAATATCTAAGACCGCAAGTATTAAAATGCAAGTACTAAATGTATGTGGAAATTGAAAAAGGCATACTAATAAAAGGAATCAGTCATGTGAAAGGGGAGCTTTTACCTTCTCAGCATCTACCACCAAGAAAAGCAAAAGTAAAGAGGGGACAAGGGATCTAACGTATGGCATCTGCCGCTGTGGTCAAACCACATCTGGAACTTTGGTCTAAAAAGTTTTACTGACTGTCTTTCTTTTCTTATACATTGATTTTGAAATGTATAAGCACACTGTGTGAACACTAAAAATAAAATAATAAGTAAAAATAAAATACAGCTATCCAAAATAATTCGTGTGTTCCACATATGTAAGTGATTGTGTTCTGGACATGGAGTTGTTTTTAGGAGCTGTCGAGTTGATCCTGACAGAGGGAGATCCTAGGTATAAGTACAACAGAGGAAAACGCTACCTGGTCCTGGACCATCCTCTCGAGGGTTGCTATGTTTGTGCCCCGCCCACAGTTGCAGACATTGTGTAAATATTCTCCTCTTTACACTAACCGTCTACTTCACCAAGCATGATGTGCTTCTCCAGATCCTGGTCCCTGTGATAATATATCCCTATTACATGGCACGGAGTCTCCCTATCCTGGCTTCTAAGGAGCTTCCTGGCTATACTTCTTTCAAGGTAGATTTGTTTATTCTTCTGGTAGTCCGTGATATACCAAAGACTGCTCCAACACCATAGGTCAAAGCCATGGACTATTTTTAAGTTTTCCTTATTCATTGTCCAGCTTTCACATGTATATGAGGTGGTTGAAAATATCATGGTTTGGGCCAGATACACTTCAGTTCTCAAAGAGACATCTTTGCATTTTAACACTTAAGGAGGTTTTTCACAGCATATTTTCCCAAGGTAATACTCCATTTGATTTCTTGCCCTCTGCGTTCATGAATGTTGATTATGAAACCAAGCAAAATGAAATCCTTGACAGCTTTATAGGTATAATGTAACGCTTATATTTGAATGGAGCATTGCCTTTAAGAAACCTATACGTTGGTAGCATTCCCTGTGTCATCCCCATGATGGGTGGCAGATCTGCAAGCTCCCCTAAAACTACTTAGCATGGAACCAAACCAAATTCCAAACTCATGGCCACAAAGTTGATTCCAACATACGGCAACTGTGTAGGACAAGGAGAACTGCCCTTGTGGATTCTGAAGGCTGCACCTTTTCATGGGAGTAGAAATCCTCGTCGTACTTCAGTAGAGTAACTGGTAGTTTCAAACTGCTGACCTTGTGCTTGGCAGCCCAACTCATAATCCATTATGCCACCAGAAATCCTGTGCTTAGCATCTTTGAAACATGCAAATTACCATCGACAGACAAATAGTGCTTGTGAAGGAGCTTCATTGACTGTAAGCACGTATCTCCTTCATAGAGGTGAGAATTCTACCACACCGCCGTACATGATGTACTAGAGATTGTTGTTAAGGAAGTAGGTGTGTGTGTTTGGTGTGACTGATTCAACGAATGGATCACAATCCTTTCTTTGTGCTTTGCCTAGCCTTCCTTGCCATTGGATGTAATCATGTGAAAATGATCTAGCTGGTGAAAGTTGATCTTCTGTGTTGTATGCCATTTCTCAGGCTGGATCATACAAACGTTATATGCTGATCTGTTACATTACTAACGTCTTCCTCCCAAAGGCTTCCAGTGGACTCCAGGTTATAGGAAGTATCAGAGGTCTTAGATGGAAGAAACCACCTGCAGATAAGAAACATTGACATTAGTCTCTTTAAGAAAGCAAGAAATAAAATGAATTGTTAAGACTGTTTTTTCCCCCTGTTACAGCAATGATGTACTTTCAGGAATTGATACATTAGGACAACACAGAAATTGTCCTATTTTACAATAGCTCATTTGTAGTCAGATTTGTCATTTTGCCTAGCCTACTGCAATGTTATGAGCAGAGGGTCCATGACCACAATATCTAAGATATAAATCTCTGAACACCCGAATATCCCTGCTAAATTCAGTCCATGCATAACTTTCACATCTGTCCCATTTTCCATTCTGATAATTTTCTTTAAAAATTAGCTAGTGCTTACAACACTTTAGATAAATTAATACAAAGGCAAAGTTCAATTATATATTCCAGCCCTAGAGCTTGACAATTATTCAAAGTCCATGAATATATAAAATGAAATATTTTTCCAGACTCAAGTCATGCTTTTCAAAGTCTATATGCTTCATATTCGTTAATATTTCAGGTGCATGGCATTGCATTTTCCATAACAATTACACAATGTCTAGACATTTATGAACTGCTAGGTATCAAATTAAGTACCACCATGATAAAAATCTTCTTGCCAATGTCCCCCTGAGCAAGGCTGCCCTGAATTTCTTTCACAAGCCATTTTAAGTTTTTATTTACATTATAGTTCATTGTTACAGTTCACTGTAAGGGTCAGGGAGACCATTAGTTCCTTGAGGGCAGGAGTCTTATCTTATTCATCTTCCTGTTCTAAAAATGCACTACAGTGTCATGCATACATTTATTGTCTTTTGTATACTGTAGAGTCAATTCTGTCTCATAGTGACTCCGTAAGAATCAGTAGAACTATCCTAGAGGGTTTCATTGTGCTGTAAACTCTGTGGGAGCAAATTGCAATGTCCTTTCTCCCTGTAGACAGTAACTGGACTAATGGCTCCTGGGGGGATGGCAGGGGAGGCTGGGGGAAATGGCAGCTAATAATGGCAAGAACAAGAATGAAGGACATGTTCTAACACTGAATGTGGTTTTGATTGTACACCTCTTCTTGATGTGACTGAACGTTTGAATTGTTTGGTATATGAATTATATGACAATAAAACTTGGGGGGAAATAATTTTGGGACAAGACAGACTGCTACGTGCATTAGTAATGTCTTCATAGGTGCCCACTAAGTAGAGACAACAATAATTGTGAAAAATCAAGCCCTATTTATTGGATCAGAGTAACTTCAGAAATGTATAGATAGATAATTCACAGGATTTCTGTTCAGATCTTTTCATATTTCCTAAATATTCTTTACGTGAAATGAGTCACATCTGTCCTACAAGTCCCTTTACCTTTGGATTACACCAATTGAGAACTAATTTCATAGACCATAGTATTACTATGCTCATCAAAATTAATTTTATTATTTTAAAACCCCATCTATGTGCTTTCAGCCTGGTGCACATGCTTGGGAGGAATCCCTTGGGAGCACCTGCTTGAGAGACAGGGCTGTGCAGACCAAAAAGGTGTTGCCCTTTAAAATGTCTGTGGTGGCCCTGCTTATTTTTCTGCTGTGAACCCTTATAGAAACCAGACTCCACCATCCTTCTCCTCTCTTTATGAGGAGCTTTGAGAGCGCGCAGCAATACCGAGTCACACAATTTGCCTGTGAGGACACTTGACAACCTCATCTCTTTGAAATTGGCCATGTTGTGGGTGGTTCATTCCTTGAAGGATACAGCAATTTCCAAATGTCAGAGGGTTATCAGTAGCTTCAGAGCACATTCTTTGAAATTCCATTTTTTGCTCTTTTGTTCCTCCTGAAAGTTGATAAAGATATGTAATCTACAAAGCATTGAAAATTTATTTTGTAGTACTTTGGATCCTAAATGCAGAGTGGTAACAAAGCAATGAGAGGCTTGTCAGCTATTTTGTTTTATTCTCTTTGTTTGTATACTGTTTATTTTTTAAAGGTTTCTTACATATGTCTCATGTTTTTTTAAAGTGCATACATTCACAAATGCATAAAAATATTTGCATAAGAATGGCATAGAAAACCAGGTACTCTTTTAACTTATGGTGTGTCTATGTGTGTTAGAGTAGAAGTATACTTCATATCATTTTTCATTGGCTTAATTTTTGGAAGTAGATCACCAGACCTTTCTTCTGACAGGCTCCTGGGCCACACATTCCGTGTCTTCCTCTGATCATTGGGTTCCTTTTCTTAGCCTACTTTTCTAGCACCTTCTCTGCCAAGACTCCAATGTGACATATCTTAGAGTTCTGACCTGAGTATACCTTTTTATCTATACAGAGACTCATGTGTCCAACTGCCTATTGGGAAGTTGGTTCTATTGTGGGCTTCATGGTATCAGCAATCCGTTCACTTACCTGATCACTATACCATCTTATCCATCTCGAAAATCCCAGAAAACTGCAACCCACCATTTTATTATTGTTTTTTTCATATCATCTGTAAACTTTTTAGGTCTTTTCTAAGTATTTATAGATAATATGAGAAGTACCACTTCGCTGTCATTTTGTTATACTGTGGAAGCTTGTGTGTTGCTGTGATGCTGGGATATGTCCCTGGTATTTCAGATACCTGCGAGGTCACCTAAGGGGAACACGTTTTAGCATAAATTCCAGAATAAGAAAAGACAACAAAGAAATAATAGGTTGTCCACTTACGAGGAATTAGCCACTAATACATTACGGACAGAATAGAAACATTGTCAGATCTTAAAAACCTAATTAGTAGAAACAGCATATTGTCAGACATGGCAGAACATGAGTCCCTTAAATTAGAAGGCACTCAAAAGATGAAGGAGGAGGAACTGCTTTCTCAGGGTGGTGCTGACCATGTTGAAGTGAACGAAGCAAAGCCTGTGGGCGTAAAGCCGTCAGGACCTTCATTTGCTGATGGGCCCAAGTCAAATGAGACGCAGCAGCTGCAAAGCACTCTATTAATAGTCAGAACATCAAGTGTAGGAAGTGTGAATCTATGAAAATTGGAACCTGTTAAAAATTAAAAGGAAGGCATAAAGATAAATATACTATGCTTCAGTGAGCTCAAATGGATTGGTATGGACATTTTGAATCAGGAAATCATATGGTTTACTATGCTGGGAATGACATAATCAAGAAGAATGACAGTACATTCATCGGCCAAAAGGTTATTTCAAAAACTATCTTGAAGTTTAATGCTGTTTGTGATAGTCTCGGTATTCAAGGAAATACAATCACTACAACCACTATTCAAATTTGTCTACCAACCCCTAAGGGAGTGATGAAGAAATTGAAGAATTCTATCAAAGTTCTGAATCCTTCAGTGTGAAGTTGATCAAGCATGCCATCAAGATGCATTGATCGTTATTGGCAAATGGAATGTAAAAGGAATAAACAGTTGATAGAAAATGTGATCTTGATCATATAAATAGATGAAGCTAGAGCTCACGATAGAATTTTAAAGACCAATCATTTGTTCATAACAAATAACTTTCTTCAACAACCCAAACGGTAGCTACACATGTGGACTTCTTCATATGGAATGTACAGAAATCAAATCGACAACTTTAATGAGAAGAGAACAATGAAGAATATCAATATCAACATCTAAAATAAGGCTGACTAGGGGACAGACCACCAATTGCTCACATGTAAGTTTAAGTATAAACTGAAGAAAATTATAACAAGCCTAAGAGAGTTACAATACAACCTTCCGTATATGCCATCTGATTTTTCAGAACATCACAAGAAGATCTTTGATGCAAAGAACGACAATGACAAAAGGCTTATGGAGCTGTGGGAGGACCCCAAGAACATCAAACAGGAAGACAACATACGATAATTAAAAAGACGAGAAAGAACTACAGGATCAAAGTGGATCTTAAAAGAGACTCTGGGGCTTCCTTTTATCATCAAGTAGCTAACACAAAGGGAAGCAGTGATGAAGTCAAAGAGCTGAACAGGACAGCTCATGAAGACAAAGTCAAATGTCAGAAGGAAATCTGCAAAGACCTAGAGTTAGAAAGCCAAAAGGGAAGAAAGCATTCAGCATATCTTAAACTGAGAGATCAAGAAAAAAAAATCAAGCCTCAAGTTTCAACATTGAAAGACTCTATGGGCAAAATATTGGATGGTGCAGGAAGCATCAAGTAAAGATTAAAAGAATACAGGGAGTCACTGTACCAAAGAGAACTGCTCAATATTCCATCATTTAAGGAGGTGACACATGAACAAGAGCCAATGATGCTGAAGGCAGAATTGCCAGCTACACTGAAAATATTAGTCCAAGCTTGACTCCAGCAATTGGTGGAATATCCATGGAAATAGTTCCATTAGCTGATGAAGCACTGGAAGCACTCATTCTTCTGTGCCAAGAAATTTGGAAGAAAGCTACTTGGCCAACTGCCTGAAGGAGATTCATATTTGTACCCATGACAACAGAATTCTCAAATTATAGAGCAATACCATTATTCTCACATACAAGTAAAATGTTGTTGAACATCATTCAACAAGGGGCAGCACTACCTTGAGAATGAGTTGCCATGATTTGGGCCTGATTCAAAAGAGGATGTGCTCCCATCAAGAGCAGCCACCTCAGAAACCCACCCGGGCAGTTCTGCCCCAGGGGCCTTTGCGGGTCAGTAGGAGTCAGAGTTGACTCAACGGCAGTGCATTGGTTGGGTTTGCATTAATGTCAGATTTATCATGGCCGAAAACAGAGAGACAAAGGTGTTTATTTGTTTTTAACTGATTATGCAAATGCATCTGACTTTGTGAATCATAAAATCTATGGATAACTTTGAGAACTGAAATATTAGAACACTTCATTGTGCTCATGTAGAAGGTGTGCATGGATCAATGGGCAGTTGTGCAGACAGAACCAGGCAATACTGCATGCTTTAATGTCTGGACAGGTTTAAGACAGGGCTGAATCCTCTCACCATACTTATTCAAGTTGTAGGCTGACAGATAATTAGAGAGGCTGGATTTTATGAAGAAGAATGCAGGATCAGAATAGGAGGAAGGATTTTAACAACTTCCATATACCGATGACACACCTTGCTAGCTGAAAGAGAGGAGGACTTGAAGCACTGGTTGGTGAAGATCAAGGTCTGACTGCAACCTTCAGTATGGATTACAACTCAATATAAAGTTAACACAATTATTCATAGCTAGACCAGTAGGTATTATCATGGTGAACTGAGATAGATTGAAGTGGTCAAGGATTTTGTCTTGCTTGGGAGACAATGTTCATGGAAACAGTAGTCAAGAGTTCAATGAATGCATTGTATAGAGGAAATTTGCTGTACAAGACCTCTAAAGTGTTGAGATGCAAAGAAGAATAAGGTGTGCCTGACACAAGCCAGGAGGTTTTCAATTGCCTCATGTGTATGTGAAAGTTGGACATTGAGTAAGGAAGACTGGAAGAGAAGTGAATTTGCATCAAGGTGCTAGTGAAAAATATTGAAGGTACCTTGACTACCAAAAGGACCAATAAGTGTATCTTATTTGTATAGCAAAATACTCCGTAGAATCCAAGATAGTAAAGCTTTGTTTCTCCACACATCCGTGGGACTTGTTATCAGGAGAGACCAGTTCCAGCAGGGTAACGCACTTGGTAAAATCGAGGGGCAGTAAAAGAGAGGAAGTTGCTGGGCAAGATTTCTTCACACCATGCCTACAAGAGTTGGCTTAAAAGAAAACATTGTGTAGGCGTCGGCAGTGCTTTGTTCCGTTGTCTGTAGGATTGCTGAGTGGGAACTGCTTAGATGGCAGCTAACAGCATCTTTAAAAAAATATCTCAACCTTAATCATTTTTCTAAATTGTGAGTTACAAGCATGCGCCCTGTTCCTATGCTATTTTACTTGCATTCTCCTAAATTGATATGCTCAGGCCCAATGATGCCATTCTCTCAATTTTTTTTAATATTAACAGTTTCATTGATATATCCTATATCATACAATTCACATGCCATTCAACACAGTCACCATTTAACCCATTTTCTACACAACACAATGGCTAAAGTAATTTTCAAAGAAAAACAAATCGTGTTTTTCTCCTGTTTCAAATGTTTAATATCTTCAGATTAACATTAATAAACAAACAAAAACGGACAGATAAATAACTCTGCCCTCTTAGTCTGTCCTTAGTTTACTTTCCAGATCTTGGATCCTCCCACTTGATCACATCTCTCCTTCCTTTATACTCTTTTTGACTAGACCAAGGTTGTCCTTGTCGCTGTCTTTTTGATCTCATGGTTCCTAAACCCGAGCCCACTCTTTATCACTACTTTCACATGCTTTCTCTCTCTCTTTTCCCCTCACCCTTAAAGCCCTGAAAGAATATCTGATGACTACCTATTCATTTCTCCTTTCCTTAAGCCGTTCCCTTGTCTCTTTACAATGAGCACAACTACTCATTCGTTTCATTGCCTAGTTTACCTATTTGGATTCTTCATAGTAAAACTCCAGGACAAACATTATGGGCCCTTATTAGATATTTGCTGTAAATAAACCAAAAAAACAAACTCAGAGCCATCAAATCGATGCCTCCTCATATCTACCCTATAGGTCAAGGTAGAACTGCCCCTGTGAGTTTCTGGGTATTATTTTGTGTGTGTGTATGTGTGTGTGATTTTTATATCTCAATTTACCATATATAAAATGAGAATATCTATACTTGATAATCTATAAGCTCTAATTAAGCTCTACAGTTATTTGAATTTTTCATCACATTCATCACTGACTAAATACTTATAAGTAATGCAATAATCAACACATTTGTGCAAATAAGCTTGGAACTAATTTACTTGGACCCTAGTGCTCTGAGAGATATTGAAATTTTATGCATACCTTAAGAAACAATTGCAAATAATAGAGGTCTCAATTATTATTTGAATTGCATTAGTGTTCTTATATTGTCAATCTATGGCCTGGTAAAGTTCATTAATAATATTTAATACATTTTAATAGAAATCTTCTGTTTCTAAAACTATATATCTTAAATTAATTTACTTCAGAAACAGCATTCCAAATTTCAAACTCTAAATGTTTGGTGACCAGAAAAGTTCAGGCTGAAATTTTAGCATTTAATCGGGGTTATGCATGCCATAAGTATCTCCATCAACCCATGTCTCCTCCTTTCCTCTTACCAGGGTCTGTTCCCTCCTTCTCAAGGCTAAGCACTTCTGAGTGGGTGGAGTCCATCCTTTGACAGTGGGTCCTGACACTTTGAAGCTATCTGAGGCTGTCCCATCCACCTGATGTTGCACTTCTGTGTTGTCCCATTTTCATTGCATTTTCTATAGAAAGGAGTTAAGTATCTCACTGATAACCATCACTCTTTCATTATAGGCTGATTTTCTTTTCTTAACAGGGTGACAATGGAATGAGGGTCAGAATTTTTATCAAGTGTAAATTAGAGAGTGGACATCATGAAAGTGTTGCAGCCTAGCATATAATGAGCTACACATAAAGTTATTTTAATGGATTAAGAGTACTTGTAGCATGAAACATACAACTTACCTCTAGCTCCTAAATGCTTCCTCCCCACCCCACTATCATGATCCCAATTCTACCTTTCAAATCTGGCTAGACCAGAGGATATACATGGATACAGATAGGAACTGGAAACACAGGGAATACAGGACAGATGATCCCTTCAGGACCAGTGGTGAGAGTGGTGATACTGGGAGGGCAAAAGGAGGGTGGGTTGGAAAGAGGGAACCGATTGCAAGGATCTATGTATAACCTCCTCCTTGGGGTATGGAAAACAGAAAAGTGGGTGAAGGGAGACTTCGGACAGTGCAAGATATGACAAAATAATAATTTATAAATTGTCAAGGTTTCACGAGGGATGGGGTAGCAGGGAGGGAGGGGAAAAATGAGGACCTGATGCCAGGGGCTTAAGTGGAGAGCAAATGTTTTGAGAATGATGAGGGCAATGAGTGTACAAATGTGATTTACACAATTGATGTATGTATGGATTATGATAAGAGTTGTATGAGCCCCTAATAAAATGATGAAAAAAAAAAAGAAAACGATGATGGCAACAGATGTGCTTGACACAGTGGATGTATGTATGGATTGTAATACGAGTTGTACAAGCCCCAATACAATGATTAAATAAATAAAAGGGAAACCTTTAAAAAAAAGAAAGAAAAAGCTATTGCTATAAAAAAATAAGAAAGAAATACTCGTTGCTCATACCTAGGGATTCTAGACGCATGAGGCATGTTTTAAAAACAGATATATGAAAGGATTTTAATTAGAACAACTACATGTGTCACTTCTCCCTTCTCTTTCATACTTCCTTATCAGTGACTAGTCTTTCTGTTATTTCTACATTCACGAATTACAGTGACATCTATTAATTACAATAATAAAGGCTAGCACTTGCAACCTTATTCGCAATGCACATAGCATAGCACTTGTCACACAGTGTAGGCATTCTGTGTGGGTTCTGTAATTAGATGTGGCTAGCTTTCTTCTTTATGCCCCATACAGAGACTTGGCTATAATTGAAGAAGCCAGACAAATGGAAAGTGGAAACAGATTTCTGTGTCAGTGTTATTTTTCAAGTATTACATTGAGGGTGTTTTACTGGCCTCTGTTTGTATTTTTCTCTCTTAGGCACATCAACATCCAGGCTTGGTCTGCCAGGGTGGGGGGCAGCAGCTGAAGGGAAGGCATGTAAAGTGGCTGAATGGACTCACCCAGACCAGCAGCCTTTGTGCATTGACAACCAGCGCATCAACCAGATGAGAAACAAGAGCAAAGTCTTTCTGCCTGCCCAGCCTCAACTCTCCTCCTGGTTTGCTTGTTTATTTTGCAACTATTGTCTGTGTAGTCGAAAAATAAGACATTTTCTTATATAGCACATGAAAAATGATTTGTCCAGATATATTGAAGTCTTGAAGGACAAAAGAATAAACCCATAAGTTTTTACACATGTTTCCTGTGCTTAACCATGGAAAATATATTTTTGGTTGTTTCTGTTATAATTCTATCTGTATGATAAAGCAAAACAGACACTAAAAATAAAATTAAGAGAATCACTTTTTAGCCCAATGAAGAAACCTGGCTTGTTGATAATTTATTCTGTTTTTGTGAGATAAAACCAATTCACTGGGTCAACATTCTGCATTTTTGATATGCAAGAATTACAATGTTCAGAATAACCAACTAGCTAACTAATTTGTAAGATCAAATATGAAATCAGATGGTTTCATTATTTTTCTGACACTATATTTATGTCCCTGTCATATCATGAATATAATGTCAGATCTAAAACAATATAAAATTTTAAGATACTTTTGACATAAATGATACATATAATAACCACCACTCATCTGTAAGCCTGTCCTGCCATAGTGGCTTGCTTGTTACTGTGATGCTGGAAGCTGTGCTGCCAGTATTTCATATACCAGCAAGGTTACTAATATGAACGAGTTTCAGCAGTCTCCAGACTAAGAATAGAATAGACTAATAAGTGACTGTCCACTTCTGGGGGGGTTAGCTACTGAAAGCTTAATATAGAACAGTGGAGCAGAGGCTGATCGAATGCTGGAAGATGAGATGTTCAGGTTGAAAAACACGAATACCCAAGTGGGGAAGAACTGCCACTTCCAAGTAGAGTCCACCTTAAAGGCAGATGAAGTAAAACCTACAGGCCCACAATTTGCTATTGGTTCATGAGTCTTCATGTGAATAAATACTGATCAATTCCCTTAATTTATGAAAAATTGAAAATGTTCATATCTTATCAATAACTTAGATATCAGTGAGCTGAAATGGAGTGGGAGGCCATTCTGAATCAGATAATCTCATGGTTTACTATGCTGGGAATGACAGATTCAAGAAAAAATGGCATTGAATCCATTGTCAATAGAGGATTTCAAGATCTGTGTTGAAGTATCATGCTGTCTCTGATCAGATAATATCCACCCCGCTATGTGGAAGTTCAGTTAATACAACTATTATTCCAATGTAGCGGTTAGTTTATTCCAACCACTAAGGTGATGTGATGAAGAAATTGAAGAATATTACCAACCTATTCAGTCTGAAGTAGATCAAGTATGAAATCAAGATGTATTGCTGTTACTTGTGACATGAATCCTAAAGTTTTAAATATATAGCTTCCCAACAGTAGTTGAAAAATATGGCCTTGCACTGGAGATCCCCTTGCAGAGGGGTCTCGGGGAGGAGATGAGCCAGTCAGGGTGCGATGTAACAACGATGAGAAATACAACTTTCCTCTAGTTCCTAAATGTTTCCTCCCCGCTCCCACTACCGTGACTCGAATTCCACCTTGCAAGTCTGGCTAGACCAGAGAATGTACACTGGTACAGATAGGAACTGAAAATCCAGGGAATCCAGGGCGGATGAGCCCTACAGGACCAGTGGTGTGAGTGGTGAAACAGGGAGGGTAAAGGGAGAATGGGTAGGAAAGAGGGAACCGATTATAAGGAACTGTGTGTGACCTCCTTCCTGGGGGACAGACAACCGAAAAGTGGGTGAAGGGAGACGTCGGACAGGGCAAGATATGACAAAATACCAATTTATGAATTATCAAGGGCTCATGAGGGAGGGGGGAGTGGGGAGGGAGGGGAAAAATGAGGACCTAATGTCGGGGGTTTAAGTGGAGAGAAAATGTTTTGAGAATGATGTACAAATGTGCTTTACACAATTGATGTGTGTATGGATTGCAGTAACAGTTGTATGAGCCCCTAATAAAATGTTTTTTAAAAATAAATAAATAAATAAGAACAACCCCCCGCAAAAAAATATGGCCTTGGAGACAGCAATGCACTGGAGATAACATGATAGCATTTTCCAAGACTGATGACTTCATCATAAGTAACCTTTGAACAACATAAATTATGACTATACACATGGACATAGTCAGCAATCTAATTGACTACACAAGTTGAAGGATACAATGGAGAAACTCAGTATCATCAGTCAAAGAATGACCAGAAGCCCCTGTGGAGCAGGCCATCAATTGCTCATATGCAACAGACCTGTGGAACAGGCCATCAATTGCTCACATGCAAGTTAAGTTCAAGCTGAAGAAAATTAAAACAAAACCTTTAAGCCAAAATATGACTTTGAGCATATCCAGTCTACAATTAAAGAGCATACAGAAAGAGATTTGATTACTTGAACACTAATTACTGAAGAGCTGAAGAATTGTGGGAAGACATTAATGACATACATTAATAACATACAAAATAAAGATATCAAAAGGTCATTAAAAAGAAGGGGAAAAAAGGAAGGTCAAAGTGTAGGTCAGACTTTGAAACAGCCTGCACGTAGAGTACCTAAAGTTAGTGAAAGGAATGATGAAATAAAAAGAGTAAATGAAGCAAAAGGACACACAGCTTCAGAGGGCAGCTGGGGAAAGGGATGTGAGAAGTCAGGAAGTTAGAGAGCCGAAGTGAAGAGCACACCTGGGGATCTCAAGCTGAAAGAACAAAAGAAAACACAAAGCCTCAAGTTACAATACTGCAGGACTTAACGGGCTACATAGTGACTGAGGTAGAAGTAGCAAAAGCAGATGGAAGGAATATAGGTAGACACAGTCACTGTGCTAAGAATAAAAGAGAGGTTTAGGAAGTTTACAGGGTAGCACATTATCAGTAAGTGGTGGGGAAGACAGCACTAGTCTAAGCTGCATGGAAAGCATCCGGGAAATGAAGTCCTATTAACCCCTGCGTCCGCTCTTTCCGTTATGTCAAACAGCTGTCTGAGTGTGCTGTTTCACAGGGAAGGGACTGGGTGTGTTCTGTGGGTGTCTGTACATCAGTTTTAAGTTTTATGCTTACCACTTTCTGGTAGTTTGGCATCGTGGTTATGCCTTAGGCTTCGGTTTTTAGGTCAGCAGTGTGAAACCAGGAGTTACTCGGAGGGAGAAGATGCGGTTTTCTGCTCTCGTTAGCCCATGGGGCAGTGATTCCCTGTCCTATATAGAGGGTCACTGTCAGTGTGCATTCACTCAGTGACAGTTTGGTCTTTTTGAGTCATTTGATTGTTTCTGGATAAAAATATTTTCAATTGAACATGTTTGCCAGCAAGTAAATTTTCTCTTCATTATAAAGTAAAATAAAAATAATTTTTTCATGATTCTAAGCACCACAGGGTCAAGTGTGGGGTCTTTAGCATAACACATATAATAACCACAACTTTTCCCCAGTAGTTAATCTCACTAGTCATCTATAAGCCTTTATTGCAAAAGCGCATTTCATTGCAATATATTTATTTACCTTTAGTAGACTTTAAGCATCTAGAGGGGACCATATCCTTAGCTTTCTATACCCTCCACTAAATTGGCTCGAACCTGGAAATTACTGAAATGCAGCTCACAAATTGAATTAACATCTCTTCTATTGATCAATGAGAGAAAGAAGAGCCTTTCTACTCCCATAGAGTTACTGTCTTGAAAACCCACAGGGGGCAGTTCTACCCTGTCCTATAGCGTCACCGTGAGTCAGAATTGAATCATTGACAGTGAGCTTGCTTGCTTTTTGTTGTTGATTGAGGCACAAATGGCAAGACTATAATATGAATTTTCCATATTTTTTACTTGGTCTTGTAAATGGTTACTGGATATGGCTGGTAACTTGAAAGATTAGAACTAGGAATAAAGCCCTGACAATCTACTAAAGCATCAACCATTGAAAGACCTACAAAGCATAATTCTACTCTGCTATTCACTTACAGTTAAAGTTGACACAATGGTAGAAATTTAGAAGCAGTGTTTTATTAGAACCAGCAGACTAAAGATCTTCATTTTAAAGAGCTCTCTCAAACCTAGGACCCAGATGGATTCCTGGATGCCCATGAGAGGAGGCTGACTTGTAACAGACTGGCCTCTTTTTATCATATCTTACTCTGAAGCAATGCTCTAGCTAAGAAATGCCACAGGGTGGGCCTTGGGCATTCCTCCTTGTGGTTTCTGCATGAAGGCTTCCCAGCAGGCTGAATCCAAGTCAATGCTAACCTTGTGCATCCTAACCTCAACTCAACCATGACAAAGAGGCATCTAAGTATCTTTTCATAGAAAATAGACAAGAAAAGAGTTTGAAATAGATTTTATTTCCTAGTAATTTTATTTTTAATGTGCTCAAATATTTTTATTATTCTCTCCATCCAGATGTCTCCTTTTCTACTGCAAGTGCTCCTGTCTATCTCTGTTCAAAGGGAAACAGAATGCCAGCAATAACTGCTATCAACTGTGCTGGTTCTTGTTTAGTTTTCAGGTTCTGGAGTGTTTCAGAGATATTTTAGGAATAAAACATAATCATAATAATTTCTATACTAGCTGACACTTTTTCCTGAACAGAATTATGAATATTGTAAATCCAAAATCTTATTTAATCTTCACAACAATCTATGATGAAAGCACTGTCTTATTCCATTTCACAAATAGAAAAGCTGAGGCAGAGAGAATTGAGGTAAATTATTTAATATAAGTTATTTACCAAATGTAAGGGCAGGAATTAAATATTCCTGTTATCAAACCACATGGAGCTGCACTGATGGCCAGGTGGAGACCAACGCCAGCTCTAAGATGCTTCCACTGCCACTGGATCCATAAGACTTTCCACCCACTGACCTGTGTTCTTCCTGCATTCGGCATCCTTACATACGTTACGTGAGTCTGAAGAGGAATTTACAGACTGGTACTGGACATAAGGGTTAATATCGGACTTATGGACTTGATCTGGACTGGGCTGGGATGTTTCCTTAATGCACAATTATTCTTTATATGAAGCTCTTTTCTATACACATAAGAGTGTCAAGAATTTGTTTCTCTCGTCTACCCAGACTAACCCAACTTCCAAAGCTGAGATCTTTATGGATGAACAGCACTATATCTTTATCTCATGGAGCAGTTGTGAAAAGTGCTGACCTTTTAGCCATTGTGCCACCTGGGCTCTTTTCAAGAATGAGGGAAAGACAGTGGTTTAGCAGTAGTATTCTCACTTTCCATATGAATGTTAGAAAATTCATAAGAAAGGTTACAGAGGAAGCATTCTTTTCGTAGATGCATTTGAATTATGGTGTTGGTGAAGCGTATTAAAAACACCATGGACTGCCAGAAAAGCAAACAAATCATCCTTAGACGTCAGAGGGCAACAATGTTCCTTGGAAGCAAGAATGGAGAGACTTCTTCTCACACACTTTGGGCAGGTTATCAGAGAGATCAGTTCCTGGAAAAGGACATCAGGCGTGGGAATGTGGAGGGTGAGTGAAAAGAAAGAATGGATTGACTTAGGAGATACACCAATGGACTTAAACCTAAGAACTGGGAGGATGGTGTCGGTTTGGGCAATGTTTGATTGTTTTTGTTGTACACAGGGTCAATATCAAAACCAACTGGACAGCACCTACCAACAACGCAGGAGACCTGGGATCTTCCTGACCAATGTGTATCATGCTCAGGCACCACCCACTGGCAGAGGAGGCTCCTATGCTGCCATGTTGTTGAATAGGTCACAATGGACGTTCCAGGCTAAGAGAAACTAGCACGAAAGGCTGGTGATGCACTACTTCCAAATCAGGCAACGAGAAGCCCATAGATGACAATGACCTGACGTGCCCTTCATTAGGAGAATGGTGCCCAACCACGCAGCATTTAGTTCATTTTTGACTGAGTCACAGACCACGAACAGCAGCAACAATATCAACCAGGGAAAATATACAAAGGGTCTCAAAATGTTTTGGAGAACTGTAATTAAAATATAATGATTTTTTGCTATGAATATTTTGAAGACTCCTTGTATCAGTGGAAGAATGAAACATTCAAAGATGAAGAAATAGTATGGACATATCTTGACAGGATCAGTGTGAATTGGTTGAATTCTTGAACTATTATTATAATCACACTGTATTGGAAATTAATAAGTGATCAAAAATGAGGCAGTAAGGAGTGTGTGTGTGTGTGTGTGTGTGTGTGTGTGTGTGTGTAAGTGTGTTTCTGTGTTGGGGGAATTGAGGCAGCTGATAGCTGTAATGGCTGACTTTTGTGACAGAGAAAATGGAAAATGGAGAAAATAAACCTACCTTTGCCTCATAGAGATAGATTTATTATTTAAGTGCTTAAACTTTACAATCAAAGTCTTAGGCCATGTTAAAGTAACACTATATCTACCTTTCTTTATAAGGTTCTTTGTAATATGTTTGTATGTTTAAAATAACACATTAATGAAGTTGTTTCATGAATAAAAACCATTACAGTAATGCTAGCGATGATTTAAAACATACTGAGATCAAAGACTCCCTTAAGCAGACTCCCAATGGGCTCACCATTTGTAAAGTGGAGTAGGATTTGCAACAACAAATAGCTCTTTTATTTTAATAAAACATGTTAAGTTTTATTCATTTTTTACCACAATTCTTCTATGTAGAATTATATCTCCCTAAAACTAAATACTCCACCTGCAAAACACTGAACTCAAAAGATTTCTTGCAGAGTTGTTCCCCCACCAGAGGGATTTTTTTTTCAAAAAAGTTCTCTTTTAAGTGGACATTAAATGCTATTAATATTTCTTTCAATATCTAATATGTACTTTCCTGCATAATTATTACTTAAAAGATACATTTCACTCAAACTAGAATGAGACATATTAACTATATAAAAATGAATCTATAAAAATGAAGCATAATAATTTCCAATAGCAGTTACCTCTAATTGACAATTTCCATTCATATGTTTTTATAAATATCAGAATCTTTAAACATGAGTCTTGGGAACACATCTCTACAACTGGATAAGTCCGCCAAACAAAAGTAAAATGACCACTCCAACTCTAACTTCATATACGTATTATAAGAAGTAGTGCCTAAACTGATAATCTAATGTGAAACACCACATAGCTTCTAGCAGCACAACAGCTTGAAAGTCACCTCTTGAATGTCTATTTGTCGTTCTCTGGTGGCTTGTGTGTTCCTGCTACACTGGAAGCTGTGTCACTAGCATTTACCAGCAGGGTGGCTGAAAGCGAACAAGTTTCAGTGGCGCCTCCAAACTCAGAACAGACTACAAAGAAGGAATAGGCTGTCGCCTTCTGAGGAGTTAGTCACAGAAAACGTGGTGCATAACAGGGAAACTTGTCACATACTGAAACCCTCATGGAGAGCCCCAGAACATTGTCAGATAGTGCCAGAAGACAGGCTCTACAGCCAAAGGCACTCAAAAGATGACTGAAGAAGGGTGGCTTTCTAAATTAAAGTTGACCATAAAGCTGCGAATGGAGTAGAGTCATTGGGATCTGCCTTTGCTAATGCGGCGCAACTCAAAATGACGATATTAAGAATAATTCAGGAAAAATGAATCAGCTAGTTGGAAACAATACACAAAGTCTCTATGCCAAGTTGGTATTCAACCATTTCAAAACAGAGCATATGAGCAAGAGCTCCTGAAGAAAAAAGTCCAAGCTGCATTGAAGATATTAGCTATAAACAAGGCTGTAGGTATTGAGAGAATATCAATGATAATGTATCAACAAGATGATGAAGAACTTGTCCATCTATGTCAACAAATTTGGAAAATAGTTACTGGGCCAACTGAATGAAGATATCGACATTTGTAATCATTCTAACAGAGTGTGCAAATCATAGAACACTGTCATTGATGTTGCATGCAAGTAAAATGTTGATGAGGATCGATCAATAACAGCTGCAGCAGTACATTGACAGGGAACTGTAGAGTTTCTAGCTGGATTCAGAAGAGGACATGGAAAATGGATATCATTGGTGACATCAGATGGATGATTGCTGAAAACAGAGAATACCAGATACATGTTTACACATGTTTTATAAATTATACAAAAGCATTAGACTGTGTGGATCATGACCAACTATGGATAGTGCTGAAAAGAATGGAAATTCCACAATTCATCATTGTGCTCAGACAGAGCCTGCACATGTA
>NW_022111321.1:13752999-13755104 GCF_000313985.2 Echinops telfairi
ATATGAGCTTTGCTGAACCCGTTAAATTCAAGGCAGTGATGGTCAGCTAAGGAAATCATGACAAGTCTTTTTTGCATATCTAAGGGGTAATCTTGATTGATTTTCCTGACAAAAACAGGATGATCAGAGGAAATTGTTAGAAAGAAGTATGGGAAATTTTGAAAACAAATTGGGGAGAAAAGGCCTATGGGAAAAAAAAACCTCTTAAAAAGAACACATTTTGAGGTCCATTAGAGTGTCCAAACTCTCATTTTCATTTACTATAAATCTGAAAAACACAGAATTCTTTGGGGAAGTATTTCAAAACAAAAGCCACTTTCATCGAGTGAATTCTGACTCACAGTGACTTACTGACTTTCCAGCCCTGCAAATCTTTATGAGCTGAGGGTCTCACATTTCTTGCAGGGGCAGCTGGTTGGTTCGAACTCCAACCTTGTACTTAGTAGGACAGCATATTCTCAACACCAACACCAGGGCTCCTTTGGTGAAGGGTAAAAGAAATAGAAATAGAAAGATGGAAACATGGTTTTTAAAAGTTCACAGACCTATTGGGAAGCTATGTGAAGAAGCAGTGCTTTAAATTTTGATATTTTGTTTAATGGAATTTTTATGGGATATTATTTTGAGGACTAAGTTGTGCTTGACTCAAGCTATGGTCTTTCAGTCATCTCATATGCATGTGAAAGTTGGATACGTCATAAGGAAGACCAGTGAAGTGCTGGAGCATTTAAATTATGGGGCTGGAGAAGAGTTTTGAAAATTGCATGATTGCAATTGGAGCCCGTACGACCAGAATGCACCTTTCAGGCAAGGATGGCGGGACTTTGTCTCCTGTGCTTTGGACACGTTGTCAGGAGAAACCTGTTCCTGAAGAAGGATCTCATGCTTAATAAAGTAGAGGGGCAGCCTAAATGAGGAGGATCCTAGACAGATGGACTGAGACAGAAAGTGGAACAGTGACTGAAATGTCAGCACAATTGTGAGGATGCCACAGGACATGGTGGTGTTGTGTTCTGTTGTCTATAGAATCATTGAGTCAGAACCCACTAAACAGCATCTAACAACAACAAGAACATGAGCTTGTGGAAGCAGTAGAAATCAGATAGCATTTCACATTAGCTATACTGTCAGACCCAAAACATGTTAAATAGCAAATATATCACTTTGAAGTCTACAAGCGCGCATAACCCAAGCCATGATTTTTTCCACACCCCATAGCTTAATGAAAGTTGAACACTGAATAAGAAAGACTATAAGAAAAGTGATGCATTTGCATTATAGTGCTGGAAAAGAATGTTGAAAGAACCAGGGAAATCCTTCCAGTAAAATAAATAATTTAGCCTTGGAAGAGTATAACAAGAATACTTCTGATAAGTGAGGATGGTGGTGAGATTTTTCTCTCACTTACTTTATATCAAGAGAGACATTTCCCTGGAAAAGGATATCATGTGTGGTAAAGTGGAGCAAGAGCAAAAAATTAAATTAAAAAAAGGAAGACCTTCAAGAAGATGGATTGACACAGTGGTTGTAGCAATGGGCTTAAACATAACAATTATGATGATATATAAGACTGAGCCAGGTTTCATTTTGTTGTATGTAGGATTGGTATAAGTCAGATCTAACTTGATTGCAGCTACCACCATCACCAACAACAACAAAAATACTTTTGCATCAGTACATATTTGCCTCAATACATAGATATACTTTACTTTCTTTATAGCAATCTTCTGCTGTATTTTACTGTTATCATTAACTTGTTATAGGTGAAGAAACCATCACAAAATGATTACACTCAATCATAAGTGACAGAGAAAGGGTTCAAAGATAAAATATAAGATTAGCAATTACATAAAGTTTCAGATAATCAACAAGTCTTTTTGTAAATATATTGCAAGCACTGCATTGTATACAATCATATTGCTTGATTACATGGAATTCAAATGCAGTTAGCATCCTATATTTTCAGTTGGTAAACCTGTAAACCATAGTTTGAGTATAGGTTTAGCTATATCTAGCCTGTCTAGAGCTATGGAAATTATCCTGTCACTGATATTGTAATTGAGGATACTTGGTGTTTTCGAACATCTGACTTTGCAGTTAGCAAC
>NW_022111321.1:13755691-13771258 GCF_000313985.2 Echinops telfairi
GTCTCCACTCCATGTCCCCTTCCCTCCCCCATTAACATTGGGTATGATTTTGTTCTGAGTCTTAGGTGCCTGATACCTGATCTCATAGACACCTCATGATCACACAGACTGGTTTCCTTCTTCCATGTGGGCTTTGTTGCTTCTGAGCTAGATGGCCACTTGTTTATCTTCAAGCCTTTAAGACCCCAGATACTATATCTTTTGACAGCCTTGCACCATCAGCTTTCTTCACTACATTTACTTATGCACACATTTTGTCTTCAACGATTGTGTCAGAAAAGTGAGCATCACAGAATGCCCATCAGAACAAAGTGTTCTTGCATTGAGGGAGTAGTTGAGTCAAGGCTCAATGTCCATCTGCAACCTTAATTCTTAACATATAGATATGAGCACATAGTTCTAGTCCCCTCTCATTATATATATATTTACATATGTACTTGCCTGTATTTAGGCCTCTATAAATGTTCTTTGTCTCCTGGTTCTTTCCTCTATTTCTTTTACTTTGCTCTTGTCCCACCATCATGTTCGGCCTTCGTTCAAGTTTAGTAATTCCTCGCTGTTACATTGCCCTTGATTATGCCCCACTAGGCATCCTATGACGTTCCTTCCATGATTTTAGTTCACTTCTTCCCTTGTCGGTTGGTCCCCTCACCCCTTCCTTTCTCCCACCTCCCCTTCTTCCGAATCCTCTCCTGGAACTTTTCATCTCCAAATTATTTATCTTGCCTATTTTATCTATATAGACATGCAGATACATTAATAAGTGCAAAAAACAGGCAAAGTCAAATAAAACAACAAAGGATGTCAAAACCAACAAAACAATAGCAACAACAAACCCCCAAACAAAATAATAATAACAAAAAGAAAGCCACTGACAAAAATGGAAAAGCCTATAAATAGTTCAATATCTGTTTGTTGACCTTTATTAGTGTTCCAGTCGAGTCGGATGGGGTGCCACACTCCAAAGTCTATTTTTGGTATTCCCTGGGGAATACCACTCTGCTCCCCCGGCTGCTCGGCTGCATGCCCTCAGTGCCTCGCCCAGAATGATGGGGCCAGACCGTGCACTACTCCCACACTGTCTCCAGTTCTGTCCCCTGCAGTGGCATGGTTCAGTGAGGGATGCTGTGTCCTATGGTGGGGCTGGCCCTACGGTCCTCCCCATGCGAAGTCTGCTCTGAGCAGGAACATCATCCTTGGGCTTGGTGGGCCAGGATGTCCTCTCCTCCCTCTCGATCCTTTTTCATTTCTCCTGGGAGCTCTAATCTGATGCGCCCCTCTCCCTAAAATGTAGCCCCAGTGCTGTCCTCTGAAGTGCATTCTTCTGGGGGGTGGGGGTTGTCCACATAGTTGGAACTGGGGCTGGCCCCACAGACTTCTCTATTGGTTCCCTGGTCCATGCCAGTATGTTGTATTCACATATTGGTGCATTAGGTTAAAGCCTGGTCTCTCTCTCCCTCTCCTGTGGAGATATAAACAATACCCTCCCCTTGGGTGGGGTAATGCCCTGTTCATCCCTCCCGTGTCTTTTTTTCCCTCCTACCCCCTACCTATGTCTTTTTCCCCCTCTCTCCTTATTTCTCTCCCTTATTTATTTGGCTGCCGTATGTATCCATATGGATTGGGTTTGACCCCTGCCATAGCTGCTGGACCTCACCCCAGGGATGTAAGTATATAGTAGCTTTTCCCCTGTGCCCCATTTTTTTTAACTTACCTCAATGGACACACGATATACTTGTCCTTTTGTGCTTGGCTTACTTCACTTATCGTGATTTCCTCCATTTCTTCCCATGCGGCATTTTGCTTCATGTATTCATCACTGCTTTTTTAGGGATGCATAGTACTCCATTGTACGTATGTACAACAGATTTTTGATCCATTCATCTGTTGATGCAAATTTGAGTTGCTTCCAACTCCTTGCAATTTTGAACTGTGCTCTGACAAACATTGGAGCACAAAAGTCTTGCCATGGTTTACTTCTTGCCTCTTTTGAGTATATGCCCAGTAGGGGGGTTGCTGGGTCATGTGGTAGCTCAATCTCCATGTGTTTTAGATATTGCCAAATCAATTTCCATAATGGCTGTACATATACCTACAGGTCCATCAGCAGTGGATGAGAGTTCCTACCTCCTCACATGCCCTCAAGCTCTTGTTACTTTGTGATTTTTTGAATTGGGCTATTTTTGAGGATGTTAGGTGGTATCTCATAGTTGTTTTAATTTGCATTTATCTTATCGCTAATATATGTATTGGTCATTCAATTTTCTTCCCCTCTTAAACTTCTGTTCAGGTCCTTTGCGCACCTCCTTAGTGGGCAGTTAGTTTTAATTTTTTTTTTCTTATTGTAAGCTTGCAACATATTGTAGATTTTAGTAATGAGGCCCTTGAAGTGTCATTGCTGAAGCTGTTTTCACAGTCTATGGGCTCTCTTATTACTCTTTTGGTGAATTTTTTTGATGTACACAGGTGATTTATCTTCAGTATATCCCATTTGTCAATTTGTGACTCCTCTGTATTTGTATCCTTCCCTATTTCTGATAGCCTATGTATTCCCTGTGCCAAGGCTCTCAGGTTTGTCCCAATTCCCTCATTAATGGCCCTAATAGTTTGGGGTTTTAACTCAAGGTCTGTGATCCACATTGAGTTTATTCTTTTGCATGGAGTGAGGTAAGGGTCTTGCTTCATTTTTCTGCAGGTGGATATCCATTCTTTCCAGCACTACTTATTGAAGAGGGCATCTGCTTCCCATGTGATATTTTTTGGGCCCTTATCCAAGATCAGGTGTCTGTATGCTGATGTTTTTATTTCTGTGTTTTCAGATCTGGTCTGAATATCTGTTGTTCTACCAGTACCACACTGTTTTGACCACAGTAACTATATAATTCATGCTATATTCAGGTAGAGCAAGCCCTTCCACTATGTCCTTCTTCTTGAAGAGTTTTCTGCTAATTATGGGCTTCTTTACATAAGAAGTTGGTAATCAGTTTTTCCAGTTCTTAGAAGAACGATGATATTATTCATATTGGGATAGCATTAAACTTATATAGTTCCTTGGGCAGAACTGACATCTTTACTATATTGAGTCTGCCAATCCACGAGCATGGGCTATTCTATTTGTGGAGGTCATGCTTAGTTTCTTGTAATAGTGTTCTGCTGTTTTCCTTGTACAAATCTTTTGGGTTTTTTTTAGTCAGGTATATCCCTAGATATTTCAATTTGTGCTTGGCTATTATAAAGGGTACTGCCTTTTTAATTTCCTCTTCTGTGATCTTGTCTGCATCCAGGACTCTTGGTGGTAAAGTAGACAGTCAATGAAAAAGAGGTATGCCCTCAAGGAATTAAATTGACAGCATGACTGCAAGAATGGGCTTCAACATAGGATTGGGCAGGATTGGGTTGTGTTTCTTTCTGTAGTAGTTACATAAATTGTGTCAACTATAACATATGAAAGTTTAGGGGAGGAGTCTAGATAGTCAATCAGGTCACAGTCTGATGATGCCTCCTTGCAGGCTTGACCTTCTCATAAAGAGGGTTCTGGTAACCACTCCTTTCTCTCTCTGCTTCACCTTCCTGCTGGTGAGCCACAAGGCCGAGGACCTGCTAGACTCTTGAGATGTTTCCACTGCCATTGGACCCACAAGACTTTGCACCCAACAACCTGTGATATTCCTGAATTCTGATCATTGCTGTGGTTGTGTAAGTCCAAAGGGGGATTTATGAACTAGCATTGGACTTAAGGAGTAGCATCAGACTTATGGACTTGATTTGGATTGACCTGGGATGTTTTCTTGTTATCCAATTACTCCTTGATATAAAGCTGTTTCTTACACATATCTGAGTGTCAGTGAATTAGCTTCTCTAGTCAAATTGGCCTACCACATGAGGGTCTTTGGGAGTGGGATATTAGATAAGCAAGTCATGACGAGGGAGAGTTGATGCTTGCTTCATCTGTGCCTTAAGGCAGTTTTTCTTTTTTTGGCTAGCCAGAGATCAGAAAAGGCCACACTGTTTACTTAATTGTTTTCTGGAAAGAACATGGCAAGTGAAGGCTTTGATTCATAGGAGTTGTCTTCACTTATTACTGTTTGAAATGGCAATAATTAATGTGATTAATGTAAATTTTAAACTCACCTCTCAAAATAGCTCCTTGGAATTCTCCTCTGAGATCATACTGCTTAGTCAAAATGGCTGACAGAAGGCCCAGCCCTGACTTGATATAGTCAGAGGCCTAAGGGCATATTGCACATGAATGGGATAGTTTAGATAAGGTAAGCATGGAACTTGACTGTTTTAAGAGTATGTTTAGGCTCTGGCTGTACTAAGATTACATATATTTCTTTTAACTTTGTTAACAATATAATAATGGATTAAAGAAATGATTATTGGGAAGTATGAACATAGAGAGTTTGTAAGCCTACTTGTCTTCAGCCATTAAAATATATCTTTACAGGGGCAAGGACACACCTGCAAAGAAGCCTCTGGAAAGATAAGCCCCATCCATTGTCTTGAGGGATCTGGACATTTACATTTGAAGAGACTTGCCTAGGGGACTATTGACAGACTGAAGAAGAAAAAAAGGAACATTTTGGCCTTTTTAATTTTGGAATAGTGATTTGTGCCTGAAGCTGGAAAAACCTAGAGCCCTGAAGGAGCTCTCCTCTGTAGGACTGAACTTTAAAGGGAGTATGTGGGCAGCCTGAAATGTTTGTTGAATGGAAGTGGGAGAAGCACAGCAATAGAGACTTGGCTTGAGTCTGGCCACAGACTCCTTTGGACCTGATTATCAAAAACTGGAGGGAAAAATAAGAGCGGGTTGACTAGTCTGAAGTCATGACCTAACCCAAGATGGCTATGGCTGCTGAGAATTTATGACGAGACCTATGGTCAAAAGGCAAGGCAGCCAATGGACATCCTGGTGAGGCTAAGTCAACGGGCCTACATTGAGTTGGCCAGAGCCCAACCAGATAAGATGAAAATTTTAACCTGTGAATTGGTGCATATTGTTGCTAAATTTATGAATGGCCTGTCCTGATTTGATGTTGTTTATGGTTGTGGACTCAGAAGTTTCCAACTGGCTTGAAGTGTCTTCGTATCAAAGAAAGTGCTGGTCTCTTCAAAGTACTGGATTAATATAAGTGGGCAATAATTGGGTACCTAAAATGGGGAGGATAAAGGCCGAAGTAGATAGATTACAAACTTTCATGGGTGGAGGAATATTTCGATAGGATTACATCGTAGGTGTTCCCATAACTGCAATTGTTAGGCATCGAATACTTTTGTTTTGTTCACTTATAGACTATTATGTTTAAGTGACGTTGGCACATTTTCAGTTTTATCCTGTTAGGCACTAATATGCTTTTACTATTGTCTTTGTTTTTAAAAGTTTTATATGGTTAAATAGTTGTATAAAAGTGTCAAAGTGACAAGGGGTAGTCTGTGGTAGTTACATAATTTCATGTCAAGTTTAAGATATAAAAGTGTAGGGGTAGAGTTTAGCCTGTCAATCAGGTCACAGCCTGATGGTGCCACTGTGTGGGCTTGACCTTCTTATAAAGAGGGTCCTGGAAACCTCACCTCTCTCTCTAGCATCTTCACCTTCCTGCTGGCAAGCCACAGGACTGAAAGCTGCTGGAGCCTTGTGATTCTTTCACTGCTATTGGATGCACAGGCTTTGCACCCACAAGCCTGTGATCTTCCTGCATTCTACATCATTGCTTGTGACTGTGTGAGTCTAAAGGAGGAGTTATGGACTAGTATCAAACTTATGGACTTGATTTAGACTTGGCTGGAATGTTTCCTTGATATCCAATTACTCCTTGATATAAAGCTCTTTCTTACACATACATGAGTATGAATGAATTGGTTTCTCTGGTCAACCTGGTCTAACACATCTTCTATTGACTCTAAGCTCTCTGCATTGCAACTAATAACAAACGTTTGTTTAGCCCCAGAGATTGTGCACAATGAACTATTACTTTCATTATCATGCAAGTAGATTAATATTAATAATTAGAGAATACTCCAGAAGATCAAGTTACCTACAAAAGGTAAAACATATATATTTTAATTTGCTAACCTACTGTTATCCTTATTAGAGTTGCAGTCTCTAGAGCAGTGGTTCTCAACCTTCTAATGCCATGACCCTTTAATACAGTTCCTCGTTGTGGTGACGCCCCCAACCATAAAATTATTCTTGTTGCTACTTCATCACTGTCATTTTGCTGCCGTTATGAATCCTGCAACCCCTGTGAAAGGGTCGTTCGACCCCCAGAGGGGTCGCGACCCACGGGTTGAGAACTGCTGCTCCAAAGTATATTGAGAGTTTCTTATGTGCTGGGCACTAAACTTCTGGCTTTAAAAATAAGAAGTTCCTTTAAACATTACAATAAACCTGTGGGTTAGATATAAGTGTATTTATTTAATAATGCCATTAGAGAGATTAAAATATTTCTCCAACTCCATACAATTAGCAAGTGACTGGATTCCAGAGCAGGTGCTCTCATAATGAAATGGAAATGACAAGTAGTACCATGTAATGCTGTCAGCTAGTGGCTCTAAAAATGTAATGTGTAACAAAATGACCCAGAGGTCTTGTTAAAATACCAGCTGCTGGGCTTCACTCTTGGGTTTCTAATAGGACAAAGTTTGGGCACAACTTGAGATTTTGCAAACCTACAAGATCCCAGAAGATTCACAGAATGCTAATCTGTAGAAAGCCAGGCCAGATTAGCTATACCAATACCTTCATAGGAAAGCCTGGATTAAAAATGAGTAACTGAAGAATATAGCTTAGTCAAGTTGAAAATAAAGCTGGTCACTCTACAGGTATTCTGGTTATAACCAAGATATTTATGGCTTGTATCCTATTAGATAGAACTTTCCTCAGTGAGGTAGTTAAAAAGATAATCTCTGGTCAGTTTTATGACATTGTAGGAAATAAGAATTTTCCAAGTTTAAATACCAAGATTTCTCTCCCAAATTACAGAGTTTTTGCATACAAAATGGATGGTGGTTCAAAATTAAGATTCCAAGAGTTTCAGCCAGTCTTAGAATATAATGTCCTTTTGAAAATGTCAAGTTTCTAAAACCTCATTTGTGAAATATCAGAAGTATGCGAATTCATGAACATTTTTATAAGTATAAATTTGATCATCTGAAAAACTTTCAGAAGAAAAATCTCCTTGGAGAAAATGTCAAGTTACATAGACAGGCGATCTCTTTCTGCTGAATCAATCCTCTCTTCCCTGGTTATAATAAGGGAAGTTTGTAAATATTTATTTTCCCAAAGAGAATCCTCCAGGTCAGATTATCAATACAAAGAAAGGGTTGGCAAATTTAATTGGGTAATTCAATAAAATGGGCAGTTGGTATTGTTAGGATTTTATAGCTTTCCCATTTTTCACTATGTCTAAACCTGAGATATTTAATAGCAGTGCATGGGTTGTCCAATAATAACCCCTTTACCTATAAATTTATATGATTTTCAAAAAGAATATATTTGTGTCCTTAAATTTGCCCCAATTTTTCTTCAATGACATTTTAGGTTTTACCTTGGTCTTTGATCATCTTGAGCTACATTTTGTACATAGTAAGGGTTATAAACCCTGTGTCATTCTTCAGCAAATTAATGACTGATGTTTTGTTTGTTTGTTTGCCTGTACTATTTGTTAAAATAGTACAACTTCTTTAATCTCTTCCTATTTAATTTGTTTCAATCATTAATCTTTAATCTCTTCTTTTAATCTATTCCTATTCAATTTGTTTCAATCTTTGGTAAAAGATCAGCTGTCCATAGGTTAATGGGATTACTTCCTGGTTGTATCAGGCTGGGTATCTAGATACTCAAAACCAGTGACATTCATATAGGTATTAGAAAAAACATTATATCAAGAAGTAATTTATACCAAGAAGTCCATCTGAGCCCAGTGCAACGCAAGTCCTTGAGTACGAAGCTAACCAGAGCCCTCTCCAGCATCATGTAGGTGCAGATGGATGACATAGGAAGGTGAATCAGGAAACAAGGAAATCACAGGCCGGTGAGTACACAGTTGAGTGGGTCCAAGATCAGAGGGAACAGGGCAGGGCACTGACAGCTTCCAGGTTGTTGAACATCTAGGGCCATCCCTGGTGGCAGCCAAAGAATTCAAGTAGGCAAAGGGAAAGAGAATTTCTTTCCCCCTGTCGGTCATAAAAAGGCTACATCCCCAAGGGGATTGACAGGTTGGACTTGAACTCAGCTGGGGGTCCTTTTTCCTTGAAAGTCCCAGGAATTCTCTCTCCCTCCTTCTGAGATACTTAATGCTTATCCTCATTCAGGTCCTGGATTAGTGTGTCACGCACTGTGTTTGCATGATCCAACCCAATTATTTGGTGGGAGTAACAGAGAAGGAATGGAGAGCCCTTCCAAGTAATTTCTTTCCCACGCAATTTGCCCATCTTTTGTATATAATACATGACTTAAAATTTTACTTTAAAAATGCAGGGAGATGAGTGGACTCCAAAGAGCAATGACATTGAGATTTTGAGACTGAATACTTGAAGAGGTTAATGATAATTGATAACTGAATAATTGATACTGATCATTGATAAGTGAATAATTGAAGAGGCTAATGATCAGAAATATAACATTGCCAATGGATTCAGTAATTTGTTCAGTTCAGGCAACACAGGTACTATGGCAACACAATCATTTAAAGGATCCTACCTTTGTATAAGCTATATGCTAAAAATTTAAGCTCACTTACTTTTTTCATTTAAAATAGTTTAAAAATTATTCTTTTTTCTTTCTATTTTTCCCAACCCTAATAAAAATATAATTCTAATGTGTTGATTTCTTCGCCAGATTTGTCCCTAATTTCTTTCTACATTGAGGTTGGAGATAAAAGAAATTTTAGGTAACTACCATATATTAAGTAGCTACAATATAATAGAAAACTTATAAAGATTATTTGACATCAATATGCTTTAAATATCTGTATGAGAGTTTATCCCCACATTTCAATTGCAGCAAAAAAGGAAAGACATAAAAAGAAATGTTAACCTGCTGAACAAGTTGATGAAGAATATTTTATTCAGAGATGGATCATTGTAACTTCTGAACATTCTCATTTCACTACAACATTTAGTAAATGACATGTTTTCAGAGCATATATATTTGTTTGCTTTGTTTTTCATTTTAGTATCATAATCCACTTCAGGACCTTTGGCTCATTTTTTAAAGAATTAATTTAAAATGTTATTAATATTATCTAACAAGTTATAGGTTTTGAGTTTGAAATTCATATTTTCCTTTTAAATTCTAAATACATTCTTAGAAAACCCAAATGCTCCTCTGAATTTTGTACAATGCTTATTTCAGAGTGAGAAGATGATTCATTATTGTGTGTGGTAAATAGAATGATCCCCCTCTCCTCTAGATCCCCATATTCTAATCCCCATATTCTAATCCCCACAATTTGTGAATACCTTACATGGTAAAAAGAGATATAGCAGATATGATTATTTAAGAATTTTCTTATGGGAAGATTATTATGTATGGTTCATGTGGATTCAATATTCTGACAATCTACTGCCATGGAATACATTTCCACTCATAGTGGCACTATAGGACAAAATTGAACTGCACCATAGGGTTTCAAAACCTGCAGCTTTTACAGAAGGGGACTGTCACATCTTGCTCTTACACAGCAGCCAGTGAATTTAAAGTATCAACCTATGGTTAGCAGCCTAGCACTTAACCATGTTTCACCTGAGCTCCTGGCAATGTAATAACAAGCATCCTTAAAAGAGAGTCAGGGAAGTCAGGGTCAGGAGACAAAATGACAAGCAAAGCTAAGAAATACTCCAGAAATAGGCCAGGATCCATGGAATGAAAATAACTGTTAGAAGATGGATAAAGTAATGGAATATGGGTTCTCATACAACAGGTCAAGTAGTCTTGCTAACCCATTTTATGGCCTTCAGAAATGTAAGATAATGAATTTTTGCTGTGTTAGGTCACTTTAAAGCTCAGTGCTATTGAGGCAATTTAGGCAGATAGTGATCCTGTTAGAACAGAGTAAAACCATCCCATAGAGTTTCCAAGGCTGTAAATCCTCATTTTGCTCTTGAGAGGTAGTGAGTGGTTTTGAACCCTGGATCTATCAGTTAGAAGCTCAGTTTTTAAATTGCCACGTCACCAAAACTGAGCCCAACTCCCTGCCCTGATTCCAATGTAACTCGCAGAGACCTAGAGGTGTTAATTTGTTGTGGCCGCAATAGAAAACTTATATAAATGGCAATGTTCTTTGAACTCCCAGAAATCCAAGATTTATGCTTTCAATGACACACTACCACATGGCCAGTGGCCTTGAAGTTGATTTTGACTCATGGAGACCCCAGATGTGTCAGAGAAGAATAATTCGGCTTCCTCGGTTCTCAATGGCTGATTCATTCAAAGTTGACCACCACATCTTTTTCTGAGGAGCTTTTAAGTAAACTTGAATCGACAAGTATTTGGCTAACAGTCAAAGGCATTGACTATGTCATCTAACACCTGTCTTAAAGATATAGCCATCTTAAAATCTTGACTTTACTATTCTTTAAGTTTATATTAAGACACAAATACTACAGTATTATAACTTAAAGAGCTGATTTCTTTTGCAATTTATGAAACAATACAAATGTGTAAGTAGGCATTGTTATGAGAGGTAATGTGGCCATTGCCAGTCCAACAACAATGAAATGTTGAACTACCTCCAATGCAGTATTTCTACGTACTTCCTGGTTCAACTTTCATCCTTACAGTTCTTCCCAAACTTGAGTTAGCGCTCCTCTAGTCTCCACTATGGTGACAAAGTAATCTTTAAAACTATAAGCTTGATTGTGCTTGGCGTCTGTTGAAAAAGCTCCTAGACTATCCTTTACTTGTCGATAAGGACCATATTATTAACAAAGTTGTTTACATAGACTCCGTGAATTCACATGAACTGATCAGAGGCATTCCCACCTGCCCCATATTTTAATCCCTTATCTGTATTCACATTGATCGTTTTATCTGCCTGGATTTTCTGCAAATGTTACTCATCTGTCTGAATAGGCTTATTCTGTTTCCTGAGTGGTGATCTACCACCCAAAACCTTGGTAATACTTATCTTTCTGTGCCCAATTAAAACCATTTATTTAGCAAAGTCTTTTTTACCATATTCCAGACTAGATTAGGCTTTCTATTTATAATCTAAGACCCAGAATTTTTTTCATAGTATTTAGCAAATCATACTTAAGGTAGCAATTATGAAATTTAATTGGTCTGTCCTAGAATATGCTCTTTGACATGGGTTTTTCTGTTTTGCACATGCCTCTCAAATTTATGGCCATGGGGTCAATTCCAAGGCATAGCGACCCTTTGTGGGTTTCCTAGACTGTAACTCATTAAAGGAGTAGGAATCCTTGCCTCTCTCCTCACTATTTAGAATAAGGTCTTGTATTTGCCAGACAATTCATTTATATGTGTTTAATGAATAAATGAATGAAAGAGTTTGGAACAGATAACCCTAAATTCAGCTTACAATTTTATTAATATGTAACTCTGTGTCTTGGGAACATTGTTGCTGTTGTTTTCCATTGAATGAGCCTCAACTCTTTATTGCATCCATTTTTCATTTAAATGGTTATTATGCAAAAAAAATGGTATTATGTAAAAATGTAGAACGATCTTATTAGATCACAAAATAGAGGATGACTACATCATTGTAGAACTTCCAAATGTTATTACAGAACTGCCAAACTACCGAGATTCATGGCACAGTCAAGTAGATACATAAGTAGGCATTACAGCCAGCGTTATTCTCGCATTGCACCTCAGCATTCCATACAGCTGGACAGACATCATTAATAAACAAAAGAGCCAGATACTAGATTTTTTTTCTATTGTCATAAATGTGAAGTAGCAGATATGAAATAGTCAATGAATGAAGAGCAGGTGTTGGTGTAGGAAAAATAAAATGGAACAATGAAATTGTCCTCAGAAGGATTTTGCGAAGGGACACGATATTATTTTCAGAGCATATATATATGCTGTGAAGTGTAGGTAACACAATTACTCTTAACAAATTGTATCCAAGTTTTCCTGTGATGAAACAACCCGAGTTTCATTGCTTGTCCTGTGGTTGTGATAGAAAAAATAGTGCAGAAAAAAATTAGACTCAAGGGTTTGGAGATGAAGGGAGAGATTGTGACAGAAATTTAATAGTGTTTGGGAATGAGGAACATTTTTCTTATTATTCAACTAAGTATCATGCCGTTATTTGTATTTTGTTTTCACCTTAAAGGCATTGGCCTGCATCTTGTCTTGCTTAGCATCCCCGCAGAGATGAAGAAAGAACTGAAGTCTCTTTGAAATAAATGTGTTTGCTAGGATTAGCCCTACAGGATTTATGCAGTAAAGCAGGCAGCAGCCCCTTTGTTTATAATGGTGTTTGTGCAATCACAGGAGGACAACAGCTGTTTCTCAGATGGATAGCCCTCAAAAGACTGGGAATGTTTGCACTTTTATTCCTACTTTTTCCCCCCTTTTCTTTATTATTCATTTACTAAATGTGGCAGCTCCTTCCAAGATTTGAATACCTACCTTAATTGAAAGAATAGTGCATTGAAATAGACAGTAGGATTTACATTCTAGTTTATACTGCACCCTATTAGCTGTGTGTCCTTGAGGGAACCACTTACCTCTGGGGTTTATGGAAGCTGCGTTCAGTAACCTGTACAGTACAAAAATAATATACTGTGATGCAAGATATTAATAACAAGGAATTACTCTACAAACAATTGTCTAGTGATGTATGGTACACAAGGAATCGATGGATTAATGCAATTAAGTAATTTTGTCTTGGTGTGCCATGTGGCTTTGTGGCTTCTACTGGACTCTCAAATAGGTCTTTAATATCCAAATTGTCAGAAGAATATGATGAGTATGAAGTAAGAGTGCCCATTTGAAAGGTGGTGTAAATGGTTAACAGAATCCACTGCTAACCACAAGTTTGGAAGTGTGAGTCCACTCAGGATCACTCAGGGTGGTGGTGGTGGTGGAAAGCCTAGAGATAAACTTCAAAATTCAAGCCACGGAAACCTCATGAATCATAGTTCTTATCTGACACACATGGAGTCGCCATGAGTCAGACTTGATTGATGGCCATTATTTTCTTCTTTATGGTTCCTTTGGAAGCATGTCTAACCTGGGCCTCAAAGATAACTTATTTTTCAAATAAACGATTTAGGCATGTCTTCCCAACATTTATTAATAGTATTTCCTACTATGCTCCCCCTTTACATGCAAACATGGACTCATCCTATAGCGTTGCTTTCTCTTCAAGCTGGTTATACACCCATTCAAATCGCTGTTAAAACACCACCTCACAGAAGTGCCTGCAGTCAAGAAAAACCAGAGAATGTTATGAACCAAAATTAGCTTGTAGAAGAAAACCCTCTGGAAGTTTTCATGACAGCATTGCTATTCTGGAAAAGAAGAATTTTAACAGAATAATTTTATATAACTGAAAAATTCTGACAGCTGATTTAGATTTATTTCTTTCATATGCTTTCAAAATTGAATTTTATCAAATGCCATACATATTCTTGTAGAAAATATGATTTGCCAAAGTGAAGTCTCTGTGTTTACCCTGTCATTTGAGAGAATATGTGACTATCAACATGTCCAAGAAGATAATTTGCTTTTCATATGTCTTTTAGATACTATTATTTCAGGTCAAATTTAGCTTTGTGAATAATTTGGGGGAAATATTTTGAGGACTTCATGTGCTTTGGAAATAAAAATGTTGCAATGAACTGATATTGAAATTGCATAAAATCATCTCTAAGCTTGTTGTTTTAATCTATATTTTACTTCGATGATAAGTAAGGAGGTTTGTACTTTGGGTAAACAATGCCTTGAGGTTTTATTTTTTAAAACTGCACCTTTAAATCAAGCTGAAACAGATGGAAGTCTCAGTGCTTAAACAAATAGCTACAATTTTCTTCAGGCACAAAAACCAGAATCATAATCTTGACAAATAATTTAAGACGCTCCTAGAAAAATTTTAATTTTCTTGGTAGCAGCAAGCCATTCACATTCACAAAGTTACTTTATAAAATCGAACAGTAGCTTTCTCATGTCTGTTCCCACCCCTCTCACTGTCCATTTCTGCTCATAAGTAAACCATCACTTTCTGGAGAGCTCCACACTGTTATTTTAATAGTAGAGCCGTCAGGGATAGACTTTAAAGGACCACTCACTTTGTAGCTAATAACTTGGATTTTAGTTCTTGTCTTCTCACTGGTTCTCCTACATCTGAACCCGACTAAGCTACCAGAAATCCACTAGCATGATTCTTCTTCCTGGGAAACACCATACTAATGTGAGAAGAAGACCCCAGAGCCAAATGGTTTGGATCCAGAAACTGCACGTTCTTTTTTCAGAGACTCTGAGTTTTTCTGAGATGATTGTAAATAAGTCCACACAGGCTCAGAGGAACAAAAAGAGAACTCTGCCCCCACCTATAATATACATAGCAGTCCACTGTTTCCCAGTACCTTTTCAGCCGACCCAGTAACTCCGTTGAACCAGTTCAAAAGCCGGTTCTTTTCTCTGAGGATAAAAAAGACACAGGGGATTCCTACTTAGTTGGTTTAATTTAGACTTATCTGATAATTTTTCTGTCCTTGATCATGAAGATTGCTGATGTGTTTCTCAGCTTGAAGAAAGCTGATGCACATCTTTTTCCTGGCTGGTGGATTTGATTGGCTGACCTTGTGTTAGCAGCCCCATGCTTAACCCGTAGTGCCACCAGAGATCCTGGATAGTCCACCTATTAATAGATTAAGCTGTCTTTTAGTTTGTCAGACAGAATTTAATATTAGAACCTGGAGTGTGGAGTGGTAGTGGTATCCAGGCGAGAGCTACAGCACTATAAGAGGGGGAACATTTGGAACTATCAGTGATACATGGATAGGTTTGGAATATAAAAAACACCAAAATGAACATAAATGCCACATTCTTTTATATATAAAGTATATTAAAATGACATATTCATTTTTGTTGAAGACACAACTTGGCTTCTAAATATTTATTTAATTAGCTGTTTGATGAGCACTCTTGAGGAATATTTGATGACAATTAATGATGAGGAATTAAATAAGAATTAACTCCTGTTTTCTGAACATGTGCGTAATTTCTGAGAAGAGAGTGAGACAGCATGGGTCCTGCGTTCATTAAGCTTGTGGATTTTAGTTCTGGGGGGAGTATTGAAAATTAGCAGAGAACAAATTTAAAGGACCAAGATCACAGTGAGACGCAGTGCAGTGTGACCTGGGCTCCTCGATTTTCTGAACATGTACTCTCCTTTCTGAATGAATCCCTCTCAATGTCCACATTAAGATCATTTTCTGAAAAAAAAAAAAAAAAAGATCATTTTCTACACAAGAATTTACCAACATTGGCTACCTCTCTGTATTAGTCTGGGTACTTTGGAGAAACAAATCCATGGCGACTCATGTATAAGAGAGTTTTATGTAAAGAAAAGGTGCATCACGAAA
>NW_022111321.1:13774377-13776377 GCF_000313985.2 Echinops telfairi
TGTGTGTGTCTCCCAACATATAGTAATCCTTTAACTTCCAGCCCTAGGAGAGACCTGCATGCCCACATCACATATGAGATTGTCTGGCGATGTGACTCACCCCTCACTCCTGATTTCTTTCTTGCTAGATGTTTACAGAATCAGCACACACCAAAAAATGTAGGTAAGGGTACAATAATAGAGGAAAATACTGAGAAAAGAGGTGGAAGGCAGATGAAAGGTGTAGTTGAATGCAGTGTTCAGGTTTTTAGGAGAAAATTACAATGTTCTTCAGGACTAAAAGAAGACTCACTTGATCAAATATATTCATGTATTATAAACTTACAGTTAATAAATTAATTGGAATGCAGATATTAAACTCAGTTGTTCTCAATTTCAAGAGCACATTGATGTCTCAATTTCAAGAGCATATTGATGTTGCTTTTAAAAAACTTTTGAAATGAAGCTGCTGGATCCTCCATCGCCAAGGAGAGGGTCCTAGAGATCTACATTCTCCATAACCATCCCAGTTGGTTAAATGAGCATGTCAGTTTATTCCGCTAATGCCCTAGCCGATTCTGGTGACAGCCATTTGAACATTATGTTTTGATGAAAAGTAGATTAAGACATTTGATAGGAAGGAAATGAAGGCAATGCAAGTAGAATATTCAGTCCCGGAAGTTGGTGATGAACACAAAACCGAGAGTAGGATGAGGACTGCGCTCTAGAAGCTGATCTCTGCAGCTGTACACCTGTCTATAGTTAGCCATAGTGGTTGCAGGCTGTTCACTCTCATTCCATGAAGCCTTTGGGATTTGCAGTTCCCTGCTCATATTACCTTGTGAAGAACGAGCGGATTTGGATTTTATATTCATTTAACATTTCACACGTCCTATGACACTATCTATTGGTTTTCCTCTATCCTCTCTGCCCTCACGTTTTCCATGGAAGGTCTCAGATCTTTTAAAGTAAGTCCTATCATTTTACCTTGGATTTCATCCCTTTCTTTATTTCCTTTGAGGCATTTGGCTCCATCAATGTTTCTATTTTGTTGCATTTTTCACTTCCCTCTCAATGTTACCTTTCTCTTTCTCTGATACATCTGTTTACTCCTTTTAAAATAATTTGAACTGAAACAATTATCAATTTAAAAAATGCCTTATGAGTTTCTGTATTCTTTCTCCTTTTTTTGGTCCTAAGTATCTTGACGATAATTCTGCTTCTGATTATAGCCAATGATTTTTCATTCATCTTATCCAAAGTGGTAGGTGTCACCAAGCCAGTGCTATGTAAAACATAGTAGTCCTGTGTGCCACATTCCTCTCTACCACTGCAAGGTCCTGAGCACAATTGTTACATGATTTATTGAATCTTCTCACTAGTGTTTTTCTTATATGATTTGAATTTGTAGCCCTATTTGACTTGGCAAAACCCTCTCATCTTTTATTCCTATCTTCGTCTACTTAATCTTATATGTTTTGTGTAAGACCAGAACATCAGAATTCCCCAAACTTTTTGGTCTTGCTCTTTTATTTCTTCTCTCTCCTCTTTTCTGAAATCTGACTCGTGTATGTGGTTGGGAGTTATCACCTTTGTTGACTTGAAACCCAAGTTCAGAGTGTCTACTGGCAGTCTCCACAGGGGTATCTTGCACGCATTTCAGATTCTGCATACGTAAATCCCCAAATCACCCTCTATTTCATCTTTGATCCAAAGTGTGAAATGACTTCTTTCAGGCTTTGGTTTTTATAGGAATGTTGTTACCATACTCCAAGTGACTTGCACTTAAAAGTTGCAAATAGCTTTATCTCCCATCACATTTCAACACCCACTTCCGAGAACATTCCAACCACTTCAAATATCATCTGTAAATTCCATGACAAACACCTGCTAATTCCTTGGTTTAGGTTTTCTCTTTAAGGGCATCTCCCTGCCTCCACTATCAACACAATGCTGTTCTTTGTCTACATGAGTGATGTCTAGCGTCTGAGGTGTAACGTTCTGTGAGTTAAAACCAGCCA
>NW_022111321.1:13776831-13779039 GCF_000313985.2 Echinops telfairi
ATCCTTGGTAACTGTGTAAATGTCTCTTGTTATGAAGAATATGACTTTTCTTCAACCAAATGAAATGTATCTGAGGTTGGCTAAGAGAAAGGAATAAAAGTAGGTCATGTCAAAAATTGTTGTAGTTACTATGGTGCTGTTATGTTGACAGTATTCAATGAATGTTCAAAGAAGAGGGACTGATGTGTCCCACAGAACAAGATTGTAACTTGTCCATTGTCTGATCGCTTATGAAAGAGCTTTGGAAACTGATCTGGCAGCAGAGCTCAGTTACCAACACATACATTTTACCTGTTTTTTCCTTGAGGTAGGAAGCAGCCAGTACATTATTATTATGTCTGCCTAGTCTTGTGTATTATATGCTGTTAAAATACACATGAAATGCTGAGTTGGGATAGCATGCTCAATCCTAGTAGTACACAATACATTTTTTCATTAAGTGCTTTGACATAAATGAATATCATTTGTAAAACTCACAGACACTTGGGGTTACTATGGAAACAGATGATGATGGGCGATCTCATGGGAAACCCTCCATGAATACAGGCTGTGATATTTTCTTCCTTCTCTTTTCCTTTATCCAGATTCTTGGGCTTATCTGTCATTAATGGGCTGAGAGTAAAATTTCTGAAGTTCTTTGCAGGGCTTATTTCTCTATCCCGACTCCAGTCATTTGCAATTGAGCAAACACCATCAGGCCCCATTCACTTATCCAAGGACACATGATTCTAATTGCGATTTCCTAAGTGTTATCTATTGTTTGCCTAAAATTGCATCACTTTGCCTTCAAATAATCAGTTCAATGACAGCTGCGATGAGTATTCCTCCTACGATTCAGCGTCAGGTGCATCCTCAGAGCTTTCCTGGCTTCCTTTTGTGAGGGGCAATTAGCTCAGTCTTCTCAGCTTAGTATTGATGCTGAAACATCTGGATCCCTTAAGAACACAATGAAAAAATGCACGTGGAATGATTTTGCTAGGCCTATGCCCCTTTAGTTCTACCTTTGCCTATCCAATATTACACCTAGAAGCAGTACGAACTTTGAACTACCTTCATGTACATTTTAGGATACTATTAGTGCAATAATCAATCATCTCTACAGTTTCAGTATTTAACACTAAAAAAGACAAAAAACAAGCAGACAAAAAACAACAACTACACTCAGTATCATGGAGTCTATGTCAGTTCATATTGACCCTATAACGCAGGGCAGAAGCTTCCCAGTGAGTGTCTGATACTGTCGCTCTTAATGGGAGTAGAAAGGTCCATCATTTTCCTTTGGATTGACTGGTGGTGTCAAACTGCCAACCTGCAGTTAGTAGCTCAATGCATAGCCGCTACACCACCAGGACTCCTATTTAACACTAAATAGGAGTTTATTTCTCATCCTACTAAGCTCCGTAAGGTGTGATACTGACTGGCCAAAAGCTCTCAAGTACTCAGTGAGTGAGAAATTCAAGGCAATGTGAAAAGTGTTTCTGTCAACCAACTCAACTTCTGACTCTCAAAGTAGCTTCAGTTCTCTCTATATCAATCAGCAAAGGGCAGAGGGTGGGGGCTGGCATGGAGCAATACAAGTGGGATGGCTTTATTGATCAAGACTTTAAATGATACACATTAATCCTACTTGCACCCTGCTGGTTAGGATTCAGTGGTATGAGTTAGAAGGGAATGCAGTCTTGCATTCTGTACCATAAATAAAAAGAAGCAGGTGTGATCAACAGCTTGCCACTAACCACTTTACTATATGAAAGTTGAATTGAGAGATGTCATTGATCAAAATTGTATTTTAGTATATTACTCCCTTAGTGCACATTTAATTATTCCAAGATCATGGTTCCAACTGGTTCATAATATCTTGTCTCTTCAGAATCTAGAGGCAGAAAGAGACAATCAGGAAGCAAAAGCACCCACAGAGCCATGCAGAATGATATCCATGTTAAGAAATCAATTTTTAAAAAGAAAATTCACCAGTATCTCCGATTATAAAAGTGGGGGAAAATGGACATCATGTATATACCTCTTTAGACAAATTTGGAAAATAATCTGTTTTATATTAACTAAGTCATGGAATAAATGGCATGGAGGAAGCATATCTGACTGCCGCTGGCATGAGGCATGGGATAGACAGATCTTCACCCCTCATCCTTCTTTATTATGACACTAACCATCCCTCCCATGGCACTGCACTTCAATGCTGGAATATAT
>NW_022111321.1:13779139-13785514 GCF_000313985.2 Echinops telfairi
ATATTTTTATATAAATAAATATATATATATATATATATATATAATATAGCAATGGCCAGGAAGAACTCACAGATAAAACTCACAGTTATGGGGTTTATTGGGGAAATAAATAGGTTACCACAACTTAGAATCAGTAAACAGGAAGGATACAGTCATTGATCCACAGCACCTCTTCTCAGCCAGTAGTCAGGTCTCTCTTCTCAACCTCTCAGACACTGAAAACCTCGTAACAGAAGTCAAACATTGTCAGTGATTACACGGGAAGATAAGCATCGCCTGTCAAAAGGAACTGAGGAACAAAGCAGAGTAGGCTTATGGACTTGGTGATACAAATGAAGCCCAAAAGGGCATGTTAGACATTTCAAAAGCAGCAACTTCTTCATCTCAAATAAATTTCTTCAACAACAAAAGGTGACTATCCACATGGGCATCTCTAGATGGAACACGCAGAAATCACATTGACTACATCTGTGAGAAAGCATAATGGAGAAGCTCAATATTTGAAGCTAAAGCAGACCTTGGGATGGCTGTGGAATAGATCATTAATAACTCACACATAAGTTCAAGTTCAAATAGAATACAATGAAAACAAATTCACGAGAACCAAAATATGACCTCAAGGACATCCCACACACATTTTGAGAAGACCTCAAAAGCAGATTTGTTAACTTAGACATTAAGGACAGAAGCCCTGATGAGCTGTGAGAATATATAGAGTGTAATTCATGAAGAAAGCAAAATGTCATTAAAAAGACAGGAAAGAAAGGGAAGATCAAACTATGTCAGAAGAGAATCTGAAACTGGCTCTTAATCATTGAGTAGCTAAGAAAAATGGAAGAAATGATGAAGTCAAAAGCTGAATAGAAAATTACAAAAGGCATCTCAAGAAGACAAGTTAAAGCATTATAATAAAATGTGCCAAGATATAGCATTAGACAACCAAAAGGAAGAACATGCTTATCATATCTTAAACTCAAAGAACTCAAGAAATAATTCAAGCCTCAAGTTGCAATATTGAAAGATTCTATGGACAAAATAGTGAAAGATGAGGAAACATCAGAAGAAGATGGCAAAGAAATAACAAAAAAGTTCAAAAAAAGCTAGTTGACTTTCAACGATTTAAAGAGGAATTATATGAGAGAGAACCATTGATACTGATGGAAGACGTTCATGCTGCACTGAAACACTAGCCGTAAACAAGGCTCCAGGAATTGATAGAATACCAAATGAAATGTTGCAACATGCTAATGAAGCACTGGAAGCACTCACTCATCTATGTCAGGAAATTTGGAAGAGAGATACTTGGCCACCTGTCTGGAAGAGATCCCTACTTGTCCCCATTCCAAAGAAAGGTGACCCAACAAAATGCACAAACTATAGAACACTGTCATTGATGTCACATGCAAGTAAAATTTTGCTGAAGATCATCCAACAGTGGTTGCAGTAGTACATTGACAGGGATCTGCCAGAGGTTCAGGGTGTCTTCAGAAAGGATATGGGAAAGGAATAGCATTGGTGATGCCAAATGGTCCTTGGCTGAAAGAGAGAATACTAGAAAGAAATTTATTTGTTTTTTATTGACTGTGCCATGGCATTGGACTGTATCAATAACAATGAACTATGGGTAGCCTTGAGAAAAATAGGGATTTCAGTTTTCTCTTGGGAAATTACACATTGATTGAGAGGCAGCTCTGTCAGCAGAAGAAGGAATACTGCATTGTTTAAAGGAGGAAAGGTGTGCTTTAGGGTGATATCCTCTCAACAAACTCATTCAATCCTTATGTTGAGCAAATAATCAAAGAAGTTGGATTTTATGAAGAAGAATTCAGCATCAGGGCTAGAGGAAGATTTATTAGCAGTCTTCTGAAGGAAAATGACACAACTTGGCTTGCTTAAAGTAAGGACTTGAAGCACTTCCTGAAGAAAATCAAGGATTGCAGCCTTCAGTATGGCTTAGCGTTCAATATAAAAAAAATCCAAATCCTCACATCTAGACGAATTATTAGCATCATGTTAAATGGAGAAGGGACTGATGTTGTCAAGGATTTCATCTTGCTTGTTTCCACAACACAGCCTAATAAAAAAAAAATTCTTGGGGTACCGATATAGAAAATTGCATTGAATAGATTCCATTAGCTCTAGTTTCATAGATATGAAGTTCAACTACATCTTCAGTTATTAAATTATTATTTATTTCTTTATGATCATGGTTTTAAATACCAGAAGAATTCAGATGCACAAATTACAGGCTAAGAGAATGAAGATAATATATATTTGAATAAGAATGAGGTGTTCCGTACCATCCAAGGGATGCTGCCTGTGGACTCAGAGTGGCTAGTTGATTATGCACTGAGCTGCCATTCATAAAATAAGTGGTTCAAATCCAGAAGTCACTCTGCAGCTTTTGAAAGGTTTAAAGCTTTGCAAACCCAAAGAGGCAGTTTTTTATGACCTATATGATCTCTAAGATACAGCTTAAGATGAGCGGAAAACAAAAAAGAAAAATTTAAAGGCACATATATCGAAGGTGTGAGGGCAATTTACAGTGTCAAAAATGTAAGACTTCACAGCAATTGTCATGAATATTTTGAAGACCTAATTTTCCTCCTCGAATTATACAGTATATGTTTCAGAGTACATTCTAATATATAGAAGCCAAAGGACAATTCATGTTAAGTTTTTCAGAGGTGAGGTTGACTCCACGCTTCTTTATAAGAAAATCTCTTAACTTTTAAGTGATTCTGTGCACAGTGGGAGAAGTTGCACCATCTTATAGCAAGACTAGAACATTTCAATTTTAATAAAGGACTTTGAACTCTGACAGACTCATTTTGGTTCACAACATTTGAATCTCTATTTATTGCACCAAGCTCTCAACCAGTCAGTCACTTTCTACTCATAGTGACCCCATGGGTCAAAATGGAACTTCTCCTCTGGGTTTCTGAGGCTGTCTTAGTGGGAGCAGGAAATCTCACCTTTCTCTTTCAGATCGGCTGGTGGATTCAACTAGCATAATCCAATACACTACCAGTACTCCTTACTTATGGTACTCTGACTCTTTTTTCTAGCTCTTTTTACAGATAACAGTTTCTAAGTGCCTGCTATTCAGTTCTTAATACAGATGAAATAGGGAAAATTCCAGGGTCATGTAATTTGCACTGTTCAGATATATCTTTGGATCAAAGGACACCATGTGAAGTGTAACTTGATCTAAATATTTAGTACAACACAAACTAATCTAAATAAAGTCATTATGTACTTCGTCTATTTTGTGCTAGATAACACTACATTAAAATATCCTGTTTGTCATAGGCAAACTGAGTGAAAGTGGTTTGGGACATATATTCTGTATCTCAAAAACTAGAGCTTACGGGGTAAAATTGCTGCCATTTTTGGAATCAGCAGGAAAATATACCAAGAAATAAGTTTCACATTTGAGCCACCAAAACATGTGTTGGCCAATGCAACGTTCCTGGAAGCAGCAATCAACAGATCAAATGAGGCATTGCACTAGGTAAAATTGTAACACAGTTTTACAGTGCTTAAAAGCAAGGGTCTTTAAAGTGTATAAAAGTATCTTTAAAGTGTTGAAAGGCAAGGATCTTATTCTGAGGACTAAAGTGTGCCTGCTCCAAACCATGATATTTTAAATCTACTCATATATATTTGAAAGTTGGATATTGAATAATGAAGACAAGAAAAATCAATGCATTTGAACTATAGTGTTTTTAATATGTCTATCTATATAGTCATCACTCACATACTCCTTTTGATTTTTTCTAGTATTGTTTTTAACAGTTTAATTGGCAAATAATTCACACACAATACAATTCAATAGTTCAATAATATAAAGAAGAGTTGTACAATCATTGTCATAAGCAATTTTTGAGCATTTTTTCCATTCTGGTATTCATCTTTATTAGATCCCTGCCACCACCCCACAACCTCCCCTGCCATTCCATCCAGGAACATTATTCCAGTTACTTTTACTATATATTTAAACATCCTGGATTTGATACACAGAAAAACATACCAAAAAATCCAAAAACAATAGCAAAAAATCTCAACAAAAATAAAGGAAAACCTCAATCAAAAAGAAATCAGGTAATATTAAAAACTAGCACAAATTTAAAATGAGTCCAAAGGGAGATCAAATGATGTTAAAATTTAACCACATTAATCCACTTTCCAATTGACTCTGCATAATAGCAAAGCTATTAACGTCCCTATGGTCAGAGAGGATTAATCAGAGGGTAAGTCTATGTGTATTTCCCCTTCACTTGTTTTTTTAACTGGAACAACTTGAAAATGGGTCAAAGTGGCTATCAAATGATAAGCTATTACATTTTCACCTAACTGTGTCTGCCAAATTCAAATTTCTAATGCTCTTTGTCTGATAACAAGGTTGTTCACATCCCTCAGCTATGATCAGAGGGAATTCACTGGAGGTTCAATTAATGTGTGGACCCTGAAATTGGGTTTTGGGCTTCTTCGCCTTCTTAACACTGCATGAGGAGACGTTTGTTTGACTTCTGCCTCATGGTTGTGCTTCTTCTTTGCCTAGCCAGAAGTTGGATATGTCCATGGGTGGTTTTCTGGAAAGAATATGGGAAGTTAAAGTTTTTATTACTTTGTTTGGTTGCTGTCTTTGGCTATTCCTGTTTGAGACGATGAAAACGAGTGTTGTTAATGTATATTTTGAGCTCAGGGGTAGAATTCGGCCCTTGAATTTCTCAGAAACTATGCTGCTTAGGGAAAATGGCTGACAGAAGGTTAAAATGGTGACAGAAAGCCTAACTCTAGCTTGATACTGTTAGAGGCTTATTACCATATTTTGTATAAATAGAATGGTTTAGATATGGATTAAGAAAAGACAGACAAGGATTGAACTTGACTGTTTTAAGAATTGAGTTTAGGATCTGATTCTACTTTGTTTATACTGAGTTTTTCTGCTTATTATTGCTCATATAATGATTGATAGAAATGATTATGGGGAAGTAAAAAAGGAGAGTTTGTAAGTTTAGGACAATCCTGCAAAGAAGGTTCTGAAAGTTAAGCCCCACCCAGTGTTTGGAGTACTCAGGACATTTGCATTCCAAGATATTTGCATAGGGGGCTGTTGACAGATTGAAGAAACAGGAACTCTTTGGCTTCTTGAATCTAGAACTAGTGGTTTGTGTCAGAAGCTGGAAAAAATCTGGAGCCCTGAAGAAACTCTCTGCTCTAGAACTGAACTGTTAGAGGAGCCTGTGGGCAAGCTGGAATGCTTGCTAGGTAATAACCTGGCTCCACTTGTTGAGTGGAAGTGAGAGAAATGCAGCCATAAAGAGCCTGATTTAGTCTGACCACTACACCCATAGACCTGGTTTACAGGAAGTAGAGGAGAAGATGAGAGCGGGTTAATGGGTCTGAAGTTCATGACCTAGCACAAGGGGCTAGGCTTGTTGAGAATTTGAGATGAGTCCATGGTCTAAAGGCAAGGCGACCAATGGGCACTCAGGTGAGGCTGAGCCAGCCCCTATTGAGTTGACCAGAACCTGGCCAGATGAAGAGAAGATTTTGCAGCCTGTGAACTGGTACATATTGCTGCTGATTTTATGGATGGCCTGACCTGATTTGACTTTGCTTATGGATGCAGGCTTCAAAAGGCTCCAACTGGAATGAAGATTCTTCATGTCAAAGAATATGATTGTCTCCTCAGATCACTTGGTTGATGTCAGTGGGATGTATAGAAATTTTATACCCAAAATAGGATGAATAGAGGCATGAAGTGACTGGTTTACAAACGTTCATAGGTGGGGGGATATATTCATAGGATTTTAGGATTAAGGTGTAGGTATTCACACAAGTATAGAATATTTTTGTTTTGTTCACTTATAGAATGTTATATTTAAATGAGGGTGGCACATTTTAAAATTGTATGCATTTATATTACATCCTTTTAGGTACAGATATGATTTTATTATTATTTGTTTGAAAAGTTATATATGGCTAAAGAGTTGTGTGAAAGTGTCAAATCGACAAGGGGTGGTCTGTGGAAGTTAAATCATCTTTTGTCAATTTGAGACAAGAGTGAAGGAGTGGAGTTTAGCCTGTAAATTCGGTCGCAGCTTGCTGGCCTCATTTGGAGGTGCTAAGGAGATGACTATCTCTCTGGAGGTGGGGCACATGCTCACACCCTGTGAGACATTACTGACAACAAGTCACATGAAGACACACCAATGGAGCCAGAGCCTTGGAGCTGGAGGAGCCACATGGAGAGCCACAGCAACGTTAATATGCTTCCACCACCACTGGATCCACAAGACTTTCCACCCATTGGCCTGTGATTTTCCTGCACTCAGCATGATTACATACGCGGAGTGAGTCAGAAGA
>NW_022111321.1:13785862-13787159 GCF_000313985.2 Echinops telfairi
CTTTCTTTCTTTCTTTTATTCCCACAATTAACCACCTAGTGAGAGAAAATATAAATGAATAATACAAAGTTAACAAAGTAATTTACAATCTAATAAAAACATCACTATAGTAGTACTGTGCATGATCTCAGGCAAGGCAACTGAACATGATGACTTTATTCATAGTACTTGATTTGAGACATAAAAGCACATAAAAGCACACAAGTGTATTTTGATTTGAAATTTCCTTGATTTATCGTTTTCTCATTTTCAAGACAAAATAATTCTTCCATAGATCAAAAAGATCCACACAAAATCCCAAGCCATTAAGGCTTAAGAAGAGGACAGAGAATAGACATTATTCTCTAAACCCGCATGAATGCTTGGGGACATGTATTTATAAGTGTTTTTCTGAAGGGAAGTTACTGAACATAACTGCACATCAGGGCTGTGTGCTTAGTCTTTAAAGTATCCCTCCTATAACCCTGCAGATATATTTTAGAATTGTGGTATTTGAAGAGTTGCCCACATATATGACATTGCATCCATTTTCCAGATACTGGACTGTGTCTTTGAGATTTTTCCCTGAAACATTTAGTTCAAAATACCACCTTTTTATGGAGTCTTCTGATATCAATCATATATCACTCGTGAATGCTAAAGTCTATAGGGATTTTATTTAAACCAGGAACAACTGAACGCCCGTGCATTAATATATGTTTAATTAATCATTACACTAGACTTTGCTCTATTTGAGATTTGTAGAATTGATATATTTTTAAAGAATCTAGGATTCTCCACTCCAAACCATTTCAAAATAGAGCTTATAATGTGTTTCATTGATTATCTTTGGAAACATTTATTGCAGAGATGTAGTCAATTAACGGTCTGAGGGTCCAGCCCCAATCCCAACTATGTGGGCACCTGTCCCCCCCCAAGAAGAATTTATTTCAGAGGACAGCACTAAAGCTGCAGCTCCAGGAGAGGGACATGTTTAATCAGAGCACATGGGAGCAAATGAAGGGGGAGGAAGAGAGAGTGGAGTACATCCTGGCCCACCAAGCCCTGAGGATGATATTCCCACTCAGAGCAGCCAATCCACATACAAGACCATATGGCTGGCCCCACTATGAGACACGACATCCCTCACTGACCCATAGCCCTACAGGAGACAACACTGGAGACACAGTGTGGGAATTGCACCTGATATGATCACACCACACTGAGGCAAAATACTAAGGGCATGCAACAGAACAGCAAGGGGAACAGAGCAACGAAGTCCCGAGGAAATACCAAAAATAGACTTTGGGGCCAGGGC
>NW_022111321.1:13788902-13790906 GCF_000313985.2 Echinops telfairi
ACCTGGAAAAACAGCCCATTTCTCAATTCAGCTGACTTAACATTTAAGTTATCCAAATACTATTCACTCAACTTTGTCTCATAATTTTTAATTGTTAATTGAGTTAGGGTTGTGTCATATAAGCAGTTTATTAAAATGCTTGTAATTTCATCATAGCAAACACACACACATAACCCAAAAGGAAGGATTCTAATTTGTTTTGAAATGATGATCTCTATACAAATTGTATTTTTTGGAAAAATACATAATGGTAATAATTTCAAATTAAAATAAAGTTAGAATAAGTGACAACTTCCTGTATAATAAACTTAGTTCTAAAAAGCAATAGGACTAAATTTTGTTTTATTTGCATTTAAACAAAATCCAGAGATGCTTTATTGATTCAATGAGACATGATGGTTAAATATTGCATTATTAGTTCACACAAAAACCATCACTACGTATTTCAGCAGGCATGCGAACAAAGTTGTAACTATCGTCACATTTTTGTCTGGGCCAACTTAGCTGTAAACATATTTTGCCAAATTGACCATCATTTGGAAAATTAGATGAGGGGTGCATCAGATAACAAAATATCTAAAAGCATGTAATTAGCTTCAGAAATGAGGATCATCTAAGTATAAATGGCCACATTTAGGGAATTTTTTTTTTATATTCCCTGGGCACAGACCAGTATATATGATTTGATGTCCTTTGAACTTCTCCTCTGCCATTTCTCTTTAGGTCCTCCCTGACTTCATATTTGTTTTTATTTTTTGTGTCCTCTGTGCTTCAGTTTTGATCATAGTTGTTGTGACATTCTTATCATCTCGGCCCTCAGTGTTTATGTGAGTACATACCCCTGTGCATTATGGGTGTTTATGAGGGCATTGGAAGGGCAAGATGAATAATATTCTATGCAGGGCTCTGTTTCAGTAGTAGATAGGTCTGAAGAATAAAATCTGGATGTGTACAGGTGTTTTACGTCAACTGCAAGAGGAAACTTTACGTTTATTAGGCTATTATTACAACTTGCCTCTCAATAAAGCAGTGATCCTGGAGTTAATTTGGACTCCAAAAGGTCTCCTGTGTGCCAGAGCAGATCTGTGTGCCGCCAGCTTTCACAGCTCTAGTGTTTTACAGGTAGATGACTGGGACTTTCTGTCCAAGGCACCCCTGTGTGGACTTGAACTGCCAATCTTTGGTTAACCGCCAGATGTGTTAAACATTTGCACAATGCAAGAACTCCTGACTTAAACAACAGGACAAATGAGGAAATTTATAAATTTTGCATTGAATGATCTCAAAAATACTGAATATGTCATTCAGATGAGCTAATTAGTGAGTTACCAATAGCATCCTCAGGTGCAAGTCTCCCTCCAGCTCTCTTCTGAATGTTGCTCTCATTTGTGTGGATTTAGCAGCCTCAAACCATTCCTCGCCATTCTGTTAACAAACTTAAATGTCATTGTATACATAATGAGTTTTTCATAGTTTTCATGTTCCTTTGTGACAGCTGGTGATTTCCCTGATTTCTAATAAACTCTTAGTCATTTCTTCAGATTAGCAATTATTAACATTTTGTTCAAGTATTAGTAGATTTCTCCTCTTTTAGGAAACATTCCTAATCATCTTAAAATTGTATCTCTTACTCTATATCAAGTGCAATTTGTCTTAGCCTCTTCTAGCACATATCACTGAATATTGAAGATGTGTGGTTTTTATTTCCATATCCTTGGCATTAAATATGAAGTATGCCTGTTTAAAGTAGTTATCCAATATAAATTCCTTTTATAAAATGTGTTAATCCAGGAAGACTAGAGAAACAAATCCAGAGATACTCATGCGTGCCATAAAGACCTTTATATAAAAGATCAATTGTATATGAGGAAAACATTCCAGGCCAGTCCAGTTTAAGCCCATAAGTCCAATTAGCCCAGGTGTCTGACACCAGTCTATAAATTCCTCTTCAGACTCATGCAATACATGCAAAGTCACTGAATGCAGGAAGATCACAGTCCAGTG
>NW_022111321.1:13791989-13803933 GCF_000313985.2 Echinops telfairi
AGTCCAGTGGTGAGGATTTTTGTTTCCTTTACATTGAGCTGTAATTCACACATCCGGCTGCAACCCTTTATCTTCATCAGTGAGTGCTCCTTGTCCCCCTCATGATTAAAAGCAGTCTGTCAACTGCATGCCATCAGTTGATAATATGCCTTCTTCCAATACTGGAGCCATGGTCTTCTTAATATAATCCAGTTTATCTAATGATTTTCTCAGGCCACCCACCTTTGCTGATTTTAAACCAGGCAGTATTTCCTTGTTCTGTTAGCACAGCTACCTCTTAGTACAGAGAGAGTTTTGACACAAGCACAATGACGTTTTCTGGAAATTCAGTTCTTCTCAAAGCTATCCATAGTTTGTTATGATCCACAGAGTCAAACTTCTTTGCAGAGTCAATAAAATAAAAGTAAACATCTTTTTAGTTTTCTGCTTTAAGCCACGATCAATTGAACATCAGCAAGGATATATACTTGGTTACACATCTTCTTCTGAATCAGAACTGGACCTCTGGCAGCTCTCTTTCAATGTACTGCTGAAATCAATGTTGGGTGATTTCCAGCAAAAACTTACTTGTGTGTGATATTAATGATATTGTTTTATAGTTTGAGCTTCCTGTTGGGTCATCTTTCTTTGTAATGGGTACAAATATGGATTTCTTCCAATTAGTTAGCCAAGTAGTTTTCGTCCATATTTCTTGGTAGTGTACTTCAGTGCTTTATCAGCTTGTTAAAACAGTGCAGCTGATATTCCATCAATTTCTAGAGCCCAGTTTTTGGCTGGTACTTTCAGTTTATCTTCAATTTCTTCCTTTGGCACATCTGCCATTTGTCATTGTTGTTGCTAGCACCACATCTATTCTTAAGATGTCCTCTCGTGGTGGGGGTGGGGCACGTGGGGAGGCAGGGAAAAATGAGGAGCTGATACCAAGGGCTCCAGTAGAAAGAAAATATTTTGAGAATGATGATGGCAACAAATGTACAAGTGTGCTTGACACAATGGATGCATATATGGATTGTGATAAGAGTTGTAGGAGCCCTCTATAAAATGTTTTTAAAAAGAAAATGTTCTCAAAATTCAGATAGAATATAATGAAGGTTGTATTTTGGCTCTCTTGAACTCGTCTTAGTTTTCTTCAGCTTATACTTGAACTTACATATGAACAATTGGTGGTCTGTCCCACAGTCAGCCCTTGGCCTTGTTTTAGCTGTTGATATTGAAATTCTTTATTGGTCTCTTCCCATAAATGTTGTAAATTTGATTTCTGTGTATCCCATATGGAGTCGTTCACATGCATAGCTGCCATTGGGGTTGTTGAAAAAAGTTATTTGCCATCAGCAAGTTGTCTATCTTGCTAAATTCTATCATGGGTTCTCTACCTTCATTTATTTATATCCTCAAACCACTTTTTCCAACTACTGTTCCTTCCTTCTGCATTCCAATTCCCAATAATTATCAATGCTTCTTGATTGCCCGTGTAGTGATTGGATTTCCTTGAAGTCAGATGGATAAACTCCTTTCACAGGCAGCACTGTACTTCAAGATAGATCATAAAATGTCCTTCTTGCTGATGCATGCAATGTCGTTCTTCGTGATTGTATCATCCCCAGCATAGTAAACCCTATGATTTTCTGATTATAAATGGTGATTACCAGGCTCTTCCAGCTCACTAAAACCTATGATATCAATCTTTATGCTCCCTTTCCATTTTTGAAACTTCTAATAGTCCCAGTTTCATTCTTCATACACTCCAAGTTCTAATTATTAATGGATGTTTCTTCTTGACTCATGCCCCATCAGCAAATGGCAATCTCAAGGGGTGTACTTCACAGGCTTTCCTCCATTCATCTATATACAGACAATCTTGGGCTACACATGCAAGTGCCTGAAAGGGTCAGGGTAGAGAAGGGAAGGCATGACGTTAGTAGGGTTACTTAAGGTCGTATGTAATAAGCATAATCCCTAGTCCATTATCTTTTTTTATAAACCATTGAACAGATTAAAACAAACAAAAAATATTGGAAAAATAAACAAACACAATCATATCAGGGTATGTACTACCTCCTCAAAAAACAGCTTACTATTTCTGCTTTACAGTTTAGCATGGTTTCAAGCAATGTGTTAAAAACAAAACAACAGCTACATGACAGAATTCTGAAGCTTGACTATTACTCATATATGAATTGCTGTCTCTAAGAAGTATTATAGTAAAGCTGTTGAAACTCAAGTCAATAGGGTCAGATATCATCAGTGTTATCCCACCCCAAATACATAAGTTAATTAAGCCATACACCCTCCCATGTCTATTTCCTCATTGGTTAATGGTGTATGCTATGAAACAATAAGTATAAAGTGCTATAGAAATGTTGGTCCTCATTAAACTACATTTTAACTATACAATAAAGTGATGGATCAAGATAGTTTCTCACATACATATATTTCTGTCCTGATCATTGTGACCCATATAATTCTCATTAACATTGGCTCCATTTATCCTAGCAAACATATTTTGTGAAGGGTTGAATTAATCCCACTTAGAAAGAAGAGAACTGAGACTCAGGAAGATTAAGATCACTGAAATAAAGATATTTGAGCTGTGTATATAAAATTGGATCCACTTCTTTGTGTAGTGGATGTGTGGGGCACAACCATGATCTCACACCTATTGGGTTGAGACATTCATTTCCTTCGTGTCTGGGAATGTTGGCAAGAACCAGGTCTCAGTTGAATCCGTCTCTAGAATTTCCATCTGCTTAAAAGAGTCACTTTCCACTTGGTTCTGTCCTCTTCTGGTGGAAACCTATGTCCAATATTTCAATAAAGCGAGAGAACAGGCATATTTATCTTTCTTCATGGTGGAGGTACTCTGCATGAACTTCTTGGCTCCTGTGTGTTCCACTGAATCCTTCCTGGTGGTTGAAGCTCCTGCCTCTTTGCGTCTCATAAGTCTCTCTTGTCTGCTCTACAGGTGTTGACACAAGAAGTGTCCTGCACTCTAATGCTCATCTCAGGGATCCTGTCTAAGGGACTCAGTAACTATCCTTTAGGAGTCTTCCAATTGTCTGTGTGCCACAGGAAAATGAAAAGCAGACACATGAAAGACAAAAGCAGAAGGAAGCTCACATTTAATGCAGTGTGTCTCCCACAAAGCAAAACCACATTTTAGGAGGTCTGAAAGGGGTATTTGCAAAAACAAAGTTAAGAATAACATCTAAAAATTAAAAAGTAATCATTTATAGAAGTAAAATGACTTGATATTCAATGGATCTGGAGGGCTCATGTTTAAAACATTGCATGTTCTGTCTCCTGGTTTTGCTTATACTGAGAATGGATTAATCCCAATAGCTGGCTATTTCACTTTTGCTTAAATTAGCTTTGACACTTTTAGTGTTTATAAAAATTCTCAAAGTAGTAGTTGTAGCTTTGGGGGAATAATGTATGCATATATGTAATCTACGCAATAAACGACAAAATCACTCTTTATTTCAGAAGGAAAGTGGACCATCAGTCAAACAATTTCTATTCTGACTAGTCTTGATTGTGAGTAATCCAAGGAATAGGGTTTCATATATTAACTAGGCATTCTTGGGTGTCTAAGAGCATTATTTTACAAAATTGGTTCTATTTTTTGAACTCAAAGGAATATGAAAGATTGAAATCATTTAATTTTTGCTTCTTAAACACAAAGGAATATAATAATGCGATTATAAGGGGGTAAATACATTTTCATTTTGTTTTGCTGCTGATTTTGGGGGTCAGACCTGTAATATAATGTTTATACCTTTTTAGGATTATTCAGAACTACTTCCAAAGGGCAGAATTTGTACCTCCATAATCAGATGTTATTTATTTTTCTTCAAGGTTAAGTAGGCAATATTTTCACATAAGTTTATTTGTATCAATGTTTGAATTGTATATAATAGTTAATGATAATTATTTCATACAAACCTGCATGAATATCAAATTATAAACAAATTTCCAAGGTAATATATATTAGAATATCAAATTAAATTAACATATTAAATACATAGTTCTACAAAATAATGAAAATAGAGTGTTGTTGATTTCAATTAAAGCTCTGCCAATCACTCATAGTTACTTGTTATAGGTTAATTATTCCCATCAAGGAGGATATGTTTAGATCTTAGTGCTTGTATCTGTCAATGTACCTCTTTCTGTTACTATGCCAATGAAGTACACCCTGATAGGGTGGCTCCTAAATATAATTCCCTTTGAGTGTTATTGTGTTTTAAAAATGTTAAACCAACACTAGATACACGTGCTGGGCTGGACAGGTAAAAATCCCTCTATAAGCCAAGGGCTACCAAGAAATGTCCAGAAGAACAGAAGCTGAAAAAGACAATGGTTTTATTCCCATGGACAAAGTAAAGGAGTTCTGATTCCCAGAATTCAGACTCCTCACCTCTAGACCTGTGAAGCAATGAATTCTGTTTTTAAAAGTCACTCATGTGATATTTTTGTTGTGTCAAAACAAACTAACTAGGATAATACTCAACAAAGTGAGAGCCTTCCAACCTTTCAGGCCTAACAGACATAAAAGTCATGATCCACTTACATAGAAATACAAGGAGTAATATATTCTGAAGTCAAAAGTATTATATATAATGATCATAATATTATATATAATGATAGGGTATTACAACTGAGAAATTGAGTGATGCCTGGCATAACTGCGGAAAGCTTTGTAGAGAAAATGGAACTCAACTGAGGATCAAAAGATAAGTAGCTTTTGGATAGATGGAGAGAAAGGGCATGCTGTGACGAGAGAGTGAATAAACCAGTTTGTCTAGCATAGAAGGAGGTCTTCTGAAGGAGAAAATGATATTGAGATTAAACTGGCAAAAGAATGCAGAAAATATTTCAGAGAGAGAAAGACTGGAGACCAGTTATAATATTAATGCAATAAGTCAGACAAAGTGTTACTGAGCTTCGATACTGGTGTTGGTCCTTAAAGGCAGGTAAAAATCAAGAGTTTTATATTTTTAAGTGAGGAAGAGCAATTGATTATGAAAACTAAACAAGAGCTCTGTAAATATTCAGAGTACTGATTCATAAGTTGCAATGCGATACACACATTGGAGGAGTTTTTGTTTTTAAAGGGGGAAACCACGAGTGCAATTTTAGTTGTGTCAGAAAGCAATAGGTGATGGAATTCCCTGTGCGTGCTAGCAAATGATGCCACGAGGAAATGCTGAAGTAGCGACAGACACATGCAAGTGAGGTGGGTAGTTATTTGTGTACAAGCTTATTCAAGAGGTGGGTGGTGAGTAATATTTGGTATAAGGGTTTGACACAACTTTGACTTCTGGGAGTTGTATAATATAATTGGATGGATTATGAGATCCGGATGTGACACTAAAAATATAAAGACTAAGGAAGATGATTGGATGATTGGAGTAGAGAATTTAATTTTCAAGGAAAGGTTAGGTCTTTATCCTGATTATTGAGAGGTAACTTCTAAACAACTAGAAATTCTCAAGTACTAAAATTGACTTCCTTATTCATGATGGGTGTTTTGAACCGCAATTCATAGTATATGTAATGTGATAACTCAGAATGGGATCCATCACATAATGTTAGAAAAACAATTATCCAAGCTCAAAAGACCAACCATGCGAGAATGAAGACTTTGCTTTACTACATGATTGCAGCCCAACTTGGTGGGAGGCTGAAGATGAAGTTCAAGCATATGTGTCATAATTAAATCAACCATGCTTCCATAACACTGAAGATGCTTCAATACAATCTCTGTACACTGCAGTTCAGGTAAGCTTTCCTAGTTGGCAATGTTCTGTGCTTTCTCAATCAAACTTTGGTGTAAGAAGGGTAATGTATTCTGAGGACATTGCAGTTTCTTATTTAGACGATACTTAGACACATGTCTGTGCATCTTCTATCTAGGCAGATTTTAATTTTTATCTTTTAACATAGTAAGTTATTAAAATGTGTAATGGCAAGTATACTATTTCCATTTTTCTAGCCAATTATGAAAACTAATGGTGCTCATGAGGACTCCCAATCTTGACAGTGGTGTCTAAAATAAAGGCAGTATTGTGGAGAAGACTACCTCACAACACCAATTGGCTAACACTGGGAAGAGCGATCACACAATGACTAGGACGTCAAGAAATTGAGGGATGTAAGTGACCATTGACACAAATGGTGAATTTTTTTTCAAAAGTAGAAGAACTGGTATCAATTTAAGTTAAAGTGTGAAAATGGAGGTTCATTCTTGTAAAAAGAGTTAAAAGTAGCAATAGCTCTAAAAAGAAAAAACAATTAATTATATAAACCCAATCACATTACCACCTAGTTGAGTCATCCTCACTTTGATTCCATCTGTGTCAGATTTTCTGAGACTGTAAATCAGAGTTTCCTAAACATGATTCCAGATACCTGTGCCCAGGGAGATTCTGGAACAATGTGGTGGGAGGTGGGCTGTGAAAGCAAATACCTACACTTTCTACTCCTTCATCACAATGGGTTCTTGTTCAGATGCTATTTCCTGAAATGCTGGAATGCCAACTAGTTTTTCTTGATACAGACTCTGTACCACTCGACAATCCACCATTGCAAGAGGTAGCACATGAGCAAGAACCAAGGGTGATAAAGGAATACGTTCAAGCTTCTCTGAAAGCATTGGTTAAAAACAAGGTTCCAGGAGTTGGTGGAACACCAACTTAAATGTTTCAACAAACTGGTGAATCACTGGAAACGCTCACTTTTCTATGCTCGGAAATTTGGAAGACAGCACTTGGCTGACTGAGTGAAAGAGATCGGTATTTATCTCCATTCCAAAGAAAGGTGACCCAGCATAATGCTCTCCCTATAGAAGAATCTCACATGCCAGTAAAAAAGTTATTGAAGATCATCCAACAATCGTTGCAGCAGTACATTGACAGGGAGCTGCCAGAGTTTCTAGCCACTTCAGAAGAAGGCATGCAACAAGGAGTGCCACTGCTGATCTCAGATGGATCTTGGCTGAAAACAGTGCATACCAGAAAGTTGTTTACATCAGAAAGATGTGTACATGTGTTTTATTGACGATGCCAAAGCATTTGTTTATGTGGATCACAACAAACAAAGGACAGCCTTGAGAAAAGGGGAATTCCATAACACTTCATTTTGCTCGTGTGGATCTTGTACATGGGTCAAGAGGCAGTTGTACTAAAGGAACAAGGAAATATTTCAAGCTTCAACATCAAAATAGGTGTACAAAAGGGTTGTATCCTCTCCCCATACTTGTTCAATTTGTATGCTGAACAAATAAAGAATCTGGCTTCTATGAAGAAGAATCGGGCATCAGGATTGGAGGAAGGGTTATTAATAATCTGCAATATGCAGAGGATACAACCTTGATTGCAGAAAGTGAGGAGAATTTGAATCACTTGCTGATGAAGATCAAGGATTGCAGCCTACAAGTTGGATTATGACTCAATGTAAAGAAGACCAAAATCTTTACAACTGGACCAATAGGTAACATCATGATCAATGGAGAAAAGTTTGAGGTAGTCAAGGATTTTGTCTTGCTTGGATCCACAATCAAGGCCAATTGAAACAGAAGTCAAGAGATCAAAAAACAAGTTGCATTAGGTAACTCTGCTGCATGAGATTTCTTTAAACATTTTGAAAAGACGAGATTGGGAGCGTTCGATAGCAACTGGAAACACAGGGAATCCAGGATAGATGACTCCTTCAGGACCAGTGGTGAGAGGGGCAATACCTGGAGGTTGAAGGGAATGTGGAGTAGAAAGGGGGAACCGATTACAAGAATCTACATATAGCCTCCTCCCTGGGGGATGGAGAGAAGAGAAGAGGGCAGAGGGAGATGTTGGACAGTGTAACTTATAAGAACACTATAATAATTTATGAATTATGAAGGGTTCATGAGGGAGGGGGTGGGAGGAGGGAGGGGGAAAATGAGCAACTGATATTAAGGGCTAAAGTAAAAGGCAAATGTTTTGAGAATGATGAGGGCAACACATGTACATATGTGCTTGACACAATGGATGTATGTATGGATTATGATAAGAATTGTATGAGCCCCCAATAAAATAATTTTTAAAAATATTGAAAACAAAGGATATTGCATTGAGGACTAAGATGAACCTGACGCAAGCCATGGTATTTTCAGTTGCCTCAGAGGCATGTAAAAGTCATGCATGGAATAAAGAAGACTGAAAGGAATGGATGCCTTTGAATTAGGGTGCTAGCAAAGAATATTGGAAGTTCCATGGACTGCTAAAAGGACAAACAGATCTGTCTTGAAAGAAGGCCAGATGCTCCGTAGAGGCAGGCTGGCAGGGCTTCATCTTACATACTTTGGACATCTTTATCATGAAAGCCTAGTCTCTGGAGAAGGACATCATGTTAGATAAAATAGAGGGACAGTAAAAAACAGGAAGATACTTAATGAGGTGGTTGTAACAATCGGCTCCAGCATTGGAAAAATTATGAGGATGGTGCAGCACCATCTGTTTCAGGCTGCTGTGCCATATGGGGTCACTATAGACCCAAACTGACTTGGCGGTATGTAACAACAACAACAACATAAGCCTATAGTATAAATGTTATTAATTGCTGGGGGGAGAGCATTGCATTTTTTAAATTTTACTGAAAATTGGGTGATAAACCAAATAAATTTGGGAACCTGGGCTGTAAATCTTTTTGGTAGTAAATAGCCTCATCTTTCTTTAAAGTGGCTGGTGGAATTGAACTGTCAGCCTTGAGGTTAGCAGTTCATTTAACAAAAGTGCCACCAAGGCTCTGTAACTGATTATATCCAAGCTCACTCCCATAAAATCAACGATGACCCTAGGGACCATTTAGCACAGGGCAGAACTGCCTCTGTGAGTTTTCAAGACTTTACTTCTTTAGGAGAATAAAAGCTCTGTCTTAGATTTCTATGAATGAGAACAATTCAGTAACTATTTTATTTTTGATCTCACATTTTTCTTTAGATCAATGACAAGAGTGAAATGTTGACAATATAATTTAATAAATGGTTAATTATATGAGTACATGTATTCATCTATATCTAGATTGTGACTCTTTTAAAATGAAGATTCTCATTATATTTCCTTAAAGAAATGATGGCAGTGTTTTTTACACAATAATAGTACACAGCGTGAACCTTTAAAATTTTATATACCTGTGAACTATCAGATCAATAAACCAATAACTAATTTAACTTGATGCACACATATTAACACTTACATAAAAAAATGCATGTATGTCCTCAACTTCAACTTGAACTTATATATGGGTGATTGATGACCAGTTCCACAGTCTGTTCCTGGCCTTATTTTCACTGACGGTATTGAATTTCCCAATGTTGCTTCCCACAGATAAACTCAGGTTGATTCCTGAGTATTTCATTTCATCTTCTACAATTGCTCTTTGTTGTTGAAAAAAATTTTGAATGAAGCAGTCATTGATCTTGCAAAATTTGAATGAAGCAGTCATCTGATCATTTCTATCATCGATGCCTTATTTTCCAAATAGTGATCATTCTTCTTTGCTTCCAATGTTTGTATTCCAAGCACCAATAATTATCAGCGGATCTTGATTGCATGTTTGATCAATTTCACACCGCAGAAGTTGATAGAACCCTTCACATTCATGTCATTAATATTGATAGCTCTTCCCCTGTTTGATTTTGAGTGATTTCCATCCTGCGTGGCATCTTCCCACACTATATCTGACAATGTTCCACTATTAGTCATAAGGTGGTTAGTGGCTATTCCCTCTGAAGTGGACAGTCCATTCTTTCTTCTATCCTGTTCTTAGTCAGGAAGTGCCCCTGAAATCTGCCCACCACAGGTGATTCTGTGATATATGAAATACCAATGACTTATCTTCCAGCATCACAGCAAACCGCAAACCACTAAAGTACAACAAACTGACAGATAAATGATGGTGAGTAATGCTATCTAGCTCATAAAATAGTCAATGAACTTTTGAAAATTTTCACTTTACAACATTTATGTTACTTTTTTCTATGTTTTGTCTATCCCCCACAGAGAGGACTTAATTAATGTCCTGTATTATGTTGTTCATGCTCCTAAGAGATTCTATTGATATAAATATTTGTTTATATTTTTGTAGAGTCTGAGGCTCTGAAACTTTCTGCTCAACTCTGGACCTTGATGGCCACAGCTCCCTGGGCTTTGTTCCAGCCAGACGAGCTGCTGACGTCTCTGGTGCTGTGTTCTCCAACTTGACTCAGTGTACTCAGCATTTTCCAAATGTGTGGAATGGCATGAAGAATATTGTGTAACGAACAAATATTATGTGAGTCCACTGTGGTAGTAACAAGCAGCAGAACGGACACAAGCTCAGGCTTATAGGACATACAGACAGCCTGTAAAGTAGCTGGACCTGTGCCGATCGAACGCATCATCTGCTCCAGGTAAGGATATTGTAGGTCACCTGGCTGGAGGGCACCTCTGGGGGGTGTTGTCTGCTAAGTGGTAGCCATGCAGACCTAGAGTGAGGTCCCCTGGGGAGGGGGGCCTCTCTGTCAGAAGGATGAGGCTTATAGATTGGGGAGTGTGAACAGTGGCAAGAGAGGGTAGAGGGAATAGTAGAGTTTGGGTAAACATAGGTGCATAGCTGTTGGGGGGTGGGAAGGTAGGGCTGACCACCAGGGGGGCGGGGGAGGAGAGACTGAGGAGCCCCTGGAGAACCTTGAAAATTTGAACTTACACTAGGAAAATATGACAAGAATACTAAATAATTGAGTGAATGAACCTAATCAACCCAATATTTATGTTTTATATATATTGATATTATTCAAAGGCTTCACAAGGTGAATTACTTGAAACCTTAGGTTAATTTTAAATGCTTGTGCACAGATAATCTATTTAATAGACTAATATCATTAGATAACATCATATACCTGGGCCATGCAAGTATGACAACTTGCCAGGCTCAGGTGGAACAAAGCAAGGTAAATTGGACGTAAGGTCTATTTGATCTATTTTATGCTGTGCTGCTGTAGGACGAAACACTTCATGAAAACAGCTCAGCTATATTTTCTAGAGTCAGGTGATAAGCACTATTACATTTAAGAAGTTATCTATTTGTGCTCCTGACCTTGCTCTTGATGCATAGATACGTAATGACACTTTTGGCCAAGCACCAGGCTGGGTACCAAATGACTTCAAGGAAGCATTCTACAATTGAATATATTTGCAAGTGGCTACTGCCCTCAACATTTTTACTTAATATATTATCTTTTTAAGAAAATTAAGACACAAGAAAGTGACCAAGCAGTTCCATCAATTATATAGGCACATAGCGTGTATACTTACTGCAAAGTAATCATGCAGGGAAATGAAAGCGATGTCAGCCACATATTAGAGCTCACCTTTACCAGGTGGGCCCTCACCCACATTTAACACATCCTTCCTTTTGACCCTTAGAATGTAAGTCATTGAGGTCACCGGAGCAGATAGCATTTCTTTTTGCAGATGCCATCTTATTGTTGAGTGGGGATAGAGTTTCATAGGACTTTCCAGTGTATTCTCCAACATACAATGTCTTTTAGCTTTTATGAGAACTGTTAAATGGCAGTATGCAATTGTACAAAAGGATATATTGAGGCTGAGAAAATTCACTCACAACTTTCAGGTGGCAATGCTAGGATGGGACATCAGCACTATAGGATCACAGATGTGGCTTACCCCTTCCCACATGTCTCCTCTGTCAGCATATGAATGGAGATTGTATATGCATGAAGTTTGATTTAACAACACAGTTCGTTTCTGAATGCCACACTGAATGCGCAGCCCACAAAGATGAGGAAATGACAATTGATCCTAACAGTAGTATGAGCATCCTAGTACTTTATTGATCCCAATACTAAATACAGTCTTCAATCTCTCTCTCTGCCTATGCGAGGTGACTTCAAAATGGTACTTTTAAA
>NW_022111321.1:13805457-13807611 GCF_000313985.2 Echinops telfairi
GACAAACTAGTGAGCATTTTATAAACCGACAAACATAATTATCTGATTGTATTTCATTGTGATTTTAAAAATTTCTGGCCATTGTGATAAAAGAGAAAAGGCTAGGCAAATACAGCAATTGTTTATTTCTTTTGAGCAGTTAGGCTGCAAATGCCACTTACAGCTCAGTAATATCTAAAAGTATGTCTGCAATGCTCAGCTAGACCCGAGGACAACAGCCAGTCTGTTTAGGTTTGGTAATGGCAAAGGGCATAGCCAGATAAGGTTGGCATGAAGTGCTAAATTTTCACCGAGAGACAGATTTCTGCCAACTGATAGCTCAAATCTCTGATGAAACATAGAAGGTTTTTTAACACACATACCACAGTTCGAGCTTATGTACTCTCCCATCATTTTTATTATATTGACCTCTGTTCTGTCAAGCATAGGAAAAAAAAATCCAGATTCATTGCCATCGACTTGTTCTGTCTCATAGTAACCTGGTAGGATAGAATACAGCTGTCCCTTTGGACTTCTGAGACTATAAGTCTTTACCGGTACAGACTGCCTCCTCTTTCTCCTGTGGAGTAAACGGAAGGTTCAAATTGCTGACCTTGTAGTTAGTGGTTCAGTACATAACCCACTATACCACCTCAGGGTATCTGGGAATTTAGGGAAGAATTTGGTTTGCTGGTGTGCTATGTGGGTCTAATACATGGAAATTATTATGATTATCATATTAGTTAATTATTTTACTTTTCTTAAAGGAAGAGTCATATGTAGGCAAGAACTAATGTTTCAGTAAATACATCCAATGGAAATTTTGGTAGAAGAGGAGAATGAACTACTGAGACAATGTTCCTTTGAAGAAATGTCTCCACTTCCACGGATGTGATTATTGTTGACAGTTTTTGAGCAATTCCCTCATTGATTTCAGTGCGTGCGTGTTATGTGGCAGATTCTGCTTTGAATGTGAACTGCTATCTGAAGTCCAACTACTGATCCAATTGTTTCAATGTCATCCACAGCTGCTTGCCTTTGTAATTCAGCCACAACCACGTTGGTCCAGGTAGCTATCATTTTCCTGGACTGTTTCAGGAAAAAGGAGACAATGCAAAGCATCTTCATTCTGTGGGATCTGGGTGACATGTTCTTCCTGGATATGTTCCATTGATCTTACACTATGTTGACCATCATCAAAAATAAGAAAAGTATTTGTCAGATGTAGAAGTTTATCCTATAACTGCATGATAACATAAAATAGTACCTTCCTCATGAATGTTTCTTTATTAAACTTTCTGGTGAAAAATTATTTTCATAATAACTTTTTAGGACTACACACTTCAGAAATGTTCAAGTACAATCAATTAATTACTTTTTATACCGCTTGCTAGTAATTTCAAGGAAAATCAGCCTAAATGACTAAAGAGTTACACTTAAAACTGTTCCCTTGACAGCTCCTAACTACCCCTAACTGCCTCAGGTCTACTTGTTCTTCGGGTTAGGTGCCGTGGGGTTGGTTCTGAGCCACAGCAACCTTATGCCCAACAGAACTAAACTGAAAGAACTCAACTTCCCTGTTTGGTGCCTTCATCGCTCGTTTCCTTCGCTTGAGCCCGTTGCAGAAGCCATGGTGTCAATCCATCTTCTTCAGCACCTTCCCCTTTTTCACTGCCCTTTTATTTTACCAAACATGATGCCCTTTTCCAGGGACTGATCTCTCCTGGCAGCATGTCCAAAGTAGGAAGTTGAAGTCTCACCATCCTTGCCACTAAGCAGCACGCTGGCCTTACTTCTTTTTCCAAGACCTTGTAGTAGTCCACAGTACTTTCAATGTCTTCTCCAGCATGACAATTCAAGTGAATCCATTCTTTTTGTCTCCTTTTTCCCAGGCCCAGCTTTCACATGCATGTGAGGCACATGAAAATCCCATGCCTTGGGTCAGGAGCACCTTAGAAGTCTACCTAATAGTCTTGCTTTCCAATACTCTGAAGAGACCTCGTGCAGCCGATTTACCTAATGCAACTTGTCCTTTGATCTCTTGACTGCTGCTGCCGTGAGCATTAATTGCAGCTCCATGGAAGGCAGAGTCCTTGACACCAGCACACTTGTTTCCATTTACCATGATGTTACCCATTGGTCTAGTTGTGCGGTCGAGTTTCGGTTTTCTTTACA
>NW_022111321.1:13808257-13831179 GCF_000313985.2 Echinops telfairi
GCTTATCCCACAAGCCACCAGGGTTCCATAGAGCTAGATGAATATAATTCTACCAATACCATACATAATCATTGTGGACAAAAAAGAAATGTGGTAATAAGCAAATTTAATTGCATATGAACTTTGATCTTTCAGGAAATGAAGAAAGTCTGTTAAAAGGACCATTGCTCTCATGGGAGCCCTGGTGGTGTAGGGCTTACGTGTTGGTTACGTATTGGGCTTCAACCCTCAAGGTCACCTTGCAAAACCACCAGCCACTCTTCAGGAGAAAGATGAAGCTTTCTGCTCCTCTGAACAGTTACAGGGTCACAAACCCAGAGGACTTTTCTGCCCTGTCCTAGAGGGTCTCATGGAATCAGATGGCAGGGAGGTTTTCTTACTGGTCTCGTGGTGCTTTCGATATATTTCTTGATTTTGTAAATGACAACCATAAATGCAGGAACTTTCCAGAGTGAGCACATCGGACTCAACACGGCGTTCATTGGTAACTAGCATACATAAGGGAAAGAGCTTTTCCACCTAGCACTTCAGTTGCTTTCGAGCATTTTCAGGAAGAATCAACCTATAATTCTGGCAACCAGCAAGGAGAATAATTAGTTAATAAATCTTTTTTTTTCAATGAAATTCATTTCTATGTCACCCAGAAGGCAAAAAGATCTCTGTTTTTCTGTTGTCATTAGGGATCTTTAAGTTAGTACTGACTCATACTGAACTCACGTACAAGCGAGCAAAGCACTGCCTGGCTGGTGCCACCCTCACAACTATGTCGATTGTGTTTCAGTGGACCAGCGAAAATATCATTTTCCTTTATTTGGGGAACATTTTCCCATATAATGTGGCTTTCCCCCAAATCAGAGTGTGTTTATTTTGAAAGCAATTAAATTATAGCTATCTAAGTATATATTCATCTTTCCTTTTTTCTTTATAGATTAAAGCCAAAGGGATAGTATGATGAGGATTAAGTAAGCATTTCTAAAATTCTAAAACAAAAATTGCAATGCAACTTCGATATATTTAGCAGCGAGTATTACCATAATTGCCCATTCAGCTGAATTGTGTTCCCGAGCCTGGTACTGTTTAGAGGAGTAGAAAGCACAGTCTTTCTCCCACTGAGCAGCTGGTGGTTTTGAACTGCCAACCATGTGGTTTTACAGCTCAACTCGTAACCATTACACCATCAGGCAAAGTGAGACAGTTGGAAACACCACCTTCAAAGGTATACAAACCTAGATAGAAGGCATAGTGCAAAGCAACAGCTTCATATTGTAATAGTTGTAGTTAATAAAAGTTTCTATGATTTTATAGGAACCCTGGTGGTGCTCTTGGATCAGCATTGAACTATTAAAAACAAGGTTCGCACTTCAAAGCCACTGATGATTCTGTGGAGAAAGACACAACATGCTACTATTAATATTTAAATCCCATCCATGGTTGCAATGAGTAGAAATCAACTTTATGACAGCAGGTAAATGTATATACTATATGATTTTGTAGCAATACTTTCTCAATTGTCATCATACATAGAGTAAACAAAATCATGACTTGCATATATTATACTTATGGTATCATTTATTAAAAATAGGCTGATTTTTCTAAGGGCTTTAAGGTAATTGGTAGTAGCATCTAAAATGGAATCTAGATCTCTCTGCTATTCAAACACGATAAATGAAGATGCTTTATGTACAATCTCCTCATAGCTGATATTGTATAATACTAGTTTCTATAATCATGTACTAACCATTTACAACTTTTTATTTCTGGTAGAATATACTGATGTTCTGCAAACACAGACTGTGGAATGAAGATAAAATTGGGAATGGTAAAACATCATATAACTATTCACATGTCCTTGGGAAGAATTCCACTGCCATAGAGTTCAGTCTAACTCATAGCAGCTGGAAAGCATGGAGTGGAATTGCTCCATAGAGTTTCTGAGAATGTACCTTTTTATGGAAGCAGCCCACCTCATCTCTCTTTCGAGGGTGACCTGGCAGATTTTAACTGCTGACCTTTCAGTTAACAGCCCAATGTTCTGATTAGGTGCTTGACTTACTCTGTCAACGGAGCTACTTTCCTTGAGAAGAGAAAACTCCAAACTGAAACTTTTTCTAATTCTGTACCACGGCTCAAGTGTCTTACATGACAGTTCATAGTGTCAAGCTTAGTACCCATAGGCAGTTCATGTCCACAAGAAGCTTATAGGAAGTGAAATAGGGAAAGAAACAAATATACCTATATGTATGTGCATATACTTGCACACATTTATGAGGATATACACCAAAAAAAACCCACCCCAAAATTCTGCCTCATAGCATGGCCAAGCTTTGCACAATAAAATATGAATGATTCTCATTGGCTGACTCTTCATTAACAGTTTCCATCCTTTGTTCCAAAGCACTTCTGGGTGGGTTTGAACAGCTAACCTCATGGTTATCAATCAAATACTTGCTCATGTATGCTATCCAGTGACATATATTTATATGTGCACACACACACACACACAGTAAGCTGGGATCAGTAATCCTAAGCTATTATTATTTTCATTTGATATGGTGTCCATGAAAGAAGAGTTCTCTCTTGATCATTTTTCACTCATTTATTTATTTTCTGAATTGTTTTGAAACAATCACAAAGGATAAGAAGCAGCAGCAGTGTCTTCTTGGTCGTGAATCTTGCTGTCTCTCTCTCTGTATATTTATATAAATGATGTGTGTATGTTTATATGTGTGTGTGTGTGTAAAACTCATCCACTGCCATCGAGTCCATATTGACTCACAGGGACCCACTGTGGCTTCCAAGACTGTACCTGTTGGCAGGACAACCATGCAGATCACGGCCCAAGGTGTAATCACTACACCACTAGGGCTCATCCACATTTTATATAATATATAATATGCTATACATATGTTTTCCATGATACATTACATCATACATGCTATGTGTTATATTTATTATGTAATTAAAACACTTTTCCCACTAAGTAATATACACAAAATGGAAAGTGTGTCTTTTAAATTTTATTTTATTTGAGGCTTTTATAGCTCTTATCACAATCCAGACATAACCATTGTGTCAAGCACATCTGTATATACGTTGCCATCATCATTTTCAAAACCTTTTCTTTGTACTTGAACCCTTGATATCAGCTCCTCAATTTTTTTCTTTTCCTCCTTCCCTCCCCCTCCCCCATGAACCCTTGATAATTTATAATTTTTTTCATGTCTTACACTGACCACTGTCTTGTTTCACCCACATTTTTGTTGTCTGTCCCTGTGGGATGGAGCCATATGTCGATAATTATGATCAGTTCCCCCTAACCATTCCCTTACCCTCCTGGATCTGTCCTGGATTCATTGTGTTGTGACCTCTTATCTGTATCAGTGTACATGTTCTGGTCTAGCCAGATTTGTAAAGTAGAATTGGGGTCATTAATGAGCTAGAGGAAAGTTGTGTGTTTCATCGGTGCTATACTGCACCCTAGGAAAGTAAAGCTTAATTGTGTAGTAAAATAAATGGTGCTCCAGGATTGTTATATGACTCATTTAAAATTAAAAACCCATGATGCATTTCCCTCAATTATTGTAAACATTTTGATTTCCCAATAATTATACCATATCAGAGCCCTGGTTGGCATAGTGATTACATATCAACACACATGGTTGACAGTTCAAATCTACTAGCAACTCTACCCAAGAAGGACTGGACTTTCTACTCCCATAATCAGTTACAGTCTGGGAAATCCACAGGGGGTCACTATGAATCAGCAATGAGTTGATGAGTTTAGTTTGTGCTTTATAATAGCTATAGAGTAGTTGTAATATGAGATTCATCTTTCTTTTATCGATTATCTGTGACTATTCTAGTTGAAAAGACTTCTATTGGGTAAGTGAAATATGACCAATAGAGAGCTATTGTCAATGCCTGATATTTCCTAACAAAGAAGTGCAACGTAGTATTCTGTTGATTTTAAAGCAAACAGAAAAAAAACTACTTTGGTGAGTAAACTACAAGTTTAGTGGAGTCAATTCTGACTCCCAGGGACCCCATGTGTGTCAGAATAAGACTATTCTCAGTAGGGTTTGCAATCATTTGCTTTTAATACTTAGATCATTGGATGTTTCTATGGAGGCACCTGTAGGCAGGTTAAAATCGCCAACCATCTTCATCACCCAGGACTCCCTTTGGAGAGTACTTCGTCTTGTGCTATGATGAACCAGGCATGTTTATTCTAGTTCATCATAGGGGAGTCTAGGAAGACTTCCTATTCAGAGATTTGTTTTTAAAAAAATGACAAAGACAGGCCATCTAACAAAACACTTGAGTGCCTGCTTGCGCATGTGCAGTCACTAGTCACTTAGGTGTGAGAGACTGGAGCTTATGTGCGTTGCTGCTCTCTAATTTAAATTTTAAAAATATATACTTTCCTTAGTCAAAGAGAAGGACATTTATTCCCTATGAGTGATAATACTTAACATCCCCAAATTTCCTAAAATTCTTCCACCAGGGAATCAATTGCTGTTCAATAATTACATGCCTCAATCCCATTTAACACTTCTTTTCCAAAGACTCCACCCTGAAACTCAAAAGATAGGCAAGTTATGAGGTTTTTTTAAGCATAAGTTTTTGCAGCTGATGTTGGTTTCATAACACTGCTGTCTATCAGGCACACAAACTAATAAGTCTTTAGTTGCCTCTGACTAATTGTAATCAAGTTTAGTAAATAAAGTATGACCATATAGTAAGAACGCTTTGTAATAAACAGAATAGATAAAATAAATTTTATTATAATTTATATAATACTGACATGTTGCCATACTTTCCTGAATTAATTCCTATATCAGGCAATTAATAGTTTCCATATTTAATATTTACAGTTCTCCATGTTGGCAACAGTATTATTCTACAAATTATAAAATACATCCTAGAGAAAAATACTACTGATTCCCTAAATTCAGCCAGTAGCTATTTGTGGTAGATTCTACTGTGTTCATGCATATACAGAGAATCTCTGTGAGATGCCACTCCATAATAGAAGATTTAAAAGTATGCACTAGAGAATTCAGGCATGACTGTGTAACTTGCTTTGGCCAATCAAATGTGAGTAGAAGCTTCAAGAATCATTATGAGACTCATCATTTTTCCTCAGCCATGACAACCCGCAATGTTCTCTTTAAAGCTTACAGTATTAAGGCTCTAGCTGAAAAAGAGACATGGAATCATGGACTAGTGGTTCATTGCCTTTGACATTTGGGGGATGTTTGTTACTGCTGCATCACCTGTCCTGCGTGAGATGGTATCAAGAAAAAGACTGGACTGAACTTAATTCACTTCAAGGTCCATGTTTGTGCTGCTGCATTTTCTAAACCAAATAAAACGTTTAGTCATAGAGTAATTTATCAATTATTTGCCTTGACTCCACATTTAAGTCTGCTTCACAGGGTTGTGAAGGATCGGAACTGAGTCAATGGCAGTGCTTTTAAGTGTTCTTTTTGTTTTGTTTGCTTTGGATTTACATCACCTGCATTCTCCACTTGATTCTCCACCAAGCCCTTACACACTGTCCCATGTCTACTAATATATTACCACAAACAAACAAAATCTTACATTAATTTGTATTTTCTTTTTACCTTACATTTGTACCTTGTGAAATATGTTTTCTGCTTAACTGCATGGCATGCAATGAGTGAATAAAGTAAAAGCAACACAGTTTTTGTTGTTGTTCTAGCCATAACTACCACATTCTCCTTAACCCTCGAGGCCCTTACCTAATTTGCATGCTTTGAATTACATTTTGGCTCCTTTTGCATGAGTGAGAAAAGTTCATATTCAGTAGGTCCGGAGTGTGGTTTTACATAACTTACAAGATACAATACATGCCCCAAAGGGAGTCAGACTTCAAAGAAGATTTTTTTCATCACATTTCCACTCTTTTATAAAGTGGCCAGAATTCTTAACTTCCTTGGCCCCTGATGGTCTTAGCAATTGGTTGCATAGGAATCTGGGTGACGTGTTGGGCAGAAAGAAGGTGAGAGACTTTCTTTAATAATCGGGCAACCTGATCTTCACCAATGGCTTAAGTCTGCAGGCATTTCACTTATGAGAATCATTTTTCACTTGAAAAAGAAAAAGAAGTTTCCTAATGATGAAAGCAATCTCAAAAATAGATGCCGGTTTAGTTTTGGATTAAGTCTTTAGAGAGTCTAAAAACCAGCTTTTGAAAAATTCAAATACTTCTTAAAGTTTTCTTGAGCTTAATTTATTCATGTGTTCTTTTGTGAACTACATAACAGAAAATTCATATATTAAAAAGATTACATTGTGCTAGGTAAGATACTAACAGTGGCATTTATTAATAGGATAAATATATAATATATATGACCTAGAATTGTGTATATATATACTTATATACACATATATAATTATTAAAATATGTATTATATACTATAATATATAAACAATCCTAGGACACATATATGAGATAATAAGATTCAGATAAAGATTAAGCTAAAGGAAATAGCATCTTAACAATTGGATAGACTGCTAGGAAAAAAACTTCTTCAAATATAAGTAACTGAAAATTCCCACTATCAATCTTCATATAAATAACATTTTTCTCTGATTTATTTCAAAATAATTATTTGGGGGTATATTTTGCTTTTTATATTTGAGTTAGCCCAGTGTACATATATATATAGAAAAAAGGATAAGTGGTTCTTATTAATAATGTCAATACTTGCAAATAATTTAATTAGCAGATCAATGCATAACAAAATCACAAATTCATTGCTTGTTTTATCTTTGTAATAATATTAATTTTACAGCGAAGACAATCATACATCTAAAGCATTCCTGCTAAGACACCTTTGAATAGACTTCCACTAACTAGGATGGATGATCCATAACATTTAATTCCTTCATTTCTCTCCAATTCAATTCATCATATGCCCTGTTCTTGCTGTTTGATTAATTGACACAATGGCATCCTTTATATACCACCTTCCAATTATGGCCAAGTAGCTCCTTCTGAACCAATTGTCCTACAGAAAACAATGATAAAATATGGCAAAGCATGTTAAAAATAAATTTTCCTAAGGAATAGTAGTATTTGTTGGCAAACACAAGCGAGGATAACATTTGAAAGGAGAAAATTAAATTGGGTTTATATCTGCTAATCTCCAATCAGCATTGAGGCCCAGTAAAATCTTCTGTGGTAACCTTTTATTTTGTTTCTTTCTGACTTGAAAACTCAGAGAAAAGCTTTTGGGGCAACCACAGACACGAGAATTTGAAGGGGTCAATCTTAAGAAGAATAGCCCCACAGGAGGACTTGCTCAGTTCCGTGGATGGATCCTGCGCTCCCCTTGGCTGTGTAACGGTGCCGGCTGCCCTGCGAGCGCTTTGCGGATGGGCAGCAGACCAGCTAAGGCCCAAAGAAACCAAATAGTGTTTGAATTGCCACTGAACCCAGGACCACCAAGGTTGCACTTTTAATTTAGCAGTTGACTCCTGCCTCGAGGTAAAGAACTATTACACAACAGGGAAGGAAACTGCTCTGATCGGCTTGTCCAGACACTCGCCATTTTCAATGACCTCTGCCTGTTTTTCATGGAGGTCCATGTTCTCCAACTGGCCGCTTCTCCCCACAGCCTGCAGTTTCTTTTGAATTGATTTTAGGAGAGGTCAGCTGGTAATTCATTATGCCCATGTGATTTTATCTAAAATTGCATTTTGCCATTAGTTTTGAAAGGAATTTTTGTGAAACTCAGGCTTATGAATAGAAATGTTTCATTATTTCTATTCTGAAATAGGATTGTCATTACTTTAAAGACATTTTTCCATTTCATTTTGGTTTTAAGAAGAAGTCCATATCATTCATTGATTTTTTTTTTTCTTTTTGTAGAGCGGTGGCAGAGTGGGGCACTCGTTGGGCTGCTAACTGTAAAGTCAGCAGCTTGAACTCATCAATTGGAAATATCCCAGACATTTCTTATAAGAAAAATGATGTCTGGTCCCATAAAAATCTGAATTTACAGAAACCCTAAAGCGTAGTCCTATTTTCCTAAAGGGTAGCTATGAGTTGGAACTTCCTGGTTAGCAGTAGTATAGAGAACTTAACATCCCCCCCCTCCCCCCGCTGTTTTGGTGATTTCTCTGGTGCTATCAGTGGTTTGAATGTGACTTGCTATGTCAGTGAATTTTATTTGCATCAACCCTCAATTTATTAACTTTCATATGTCTTTAAGTATTTGTTTTCACCATTTCTGTGATATAGTTAGCATTTTTTTCAAAACCTTTTACTACTTTATTCTCTTCCTATTCTAATTTTAGAACTCTGTTGCATAGACACTAAGCATTTTGCCACGGCCCCTCAAGTCTCTACATCTATGTTAATTTAATCAATTGTTTCCTTCATTTCACTTTCAGAAATTTATTTTGAATTGCTTTCAAAGTACTTAAACATCCTCTTTCATCTCATATTGTTAGGTATATTTATTAGTTAATCTTAAATTTCAGGTACTGAATTTGTCAACCTAGAATATTTGTTCCTTTAATAGTTTCTATTGTTCAGATGAGAATATTTTATTTATTATAAGCTTTTTTCTTTACCTCCTTGAGAACTCACATATTAACTGCTTTATAATATTTGATAATTCGTACATCAGGGCTGTTTCATGTTTCCTGTCTATTGATTTCCTTTTCTTTAGAAAAAAATGTATTTCCTTATTTCTTCCTATACATGGTTGCAAAGTTTTTATATGTTAATTGAAGTGGTATAATATCAAAAATAAGCAATTGAAGTAAGCATGCTGCTTTCAGTCACCACTGAAAGATGAAGTGAAGTCAAAATGTACTACTATGAAATCATGTTGTTCTGTTGTAACGAACAACAGACAGAAACATTTGCCAGCCCTGCACCACCCTCACACGTGTTCTAAGGTTTAGAAGAGCCTGTTCTTGCAGCTGGTGTTTCAGTCCTTCTCTGAGGGCCTCGCTTGTCTTTACTGCACCTCCATAGATGCCTGTATGGGACACAGATATCAAAAGATGAGCGTTTTGTTTCTTGACACATCTGTTTTCTAGTCTTTACACCTCTGACGGTGTTTCCATATGTCTGACACTTCCCTGAACAATTCTTCATGAATCGATTTAGGCTAAATCAAAATGGCTGTTTGGGCACCCTTGAGGGACATAAATTATGTTCCTTTTCAACGTTCTTGAGTTTGGGGAAGAACCTTTTATGTGTAGGGACAAGATCAGAACTGTCGTGTGGATGCGGTAATGTTTCTCAACAAAATTATCATAGGACAGACATTGCCACTTTTGAAGAGTAACCATGTGCATTGTTGTGATGCAAAAAAAAAAATCTCAGCCTTATTTTCCTTGACTTTTCTCACCATAATTAGCTCCCATGACCACTCTGTTCCTTTAAGAAAGTCTATCATGATTATACCTCTGAAATCCTAATGCATAATGCCTACTCCCTGTGGAGTGATCGCTCTCTGTGAATGTATCTGGTCCAGAAGGTCACCACAGAAGTCACTGATTGGATTGGACCCTTCTTGAAGATGCCCTAATGAGATGAAGATTAGTGTGGTACTCGAGAACATGTCGGCAGCCATTCCCGAGTCACAGAAACATGTCAAAACATGCGCATTGCAGATAAACCCGTGCATATATGAGCTGGAACCCTAGAAGTTTATATATATATATAAGTTTTATATATATATATTTAATGATACATATATTGTGAGAAGAAGTAAAGAATACTCTCCATCCCTCCCCAAAACTAGTTATTTAAAATATATCAGAGAAGAGAAGAGAACAAAAATACTATGACTAAGGAGAAAATAAGCAGAAAAACTAAGGGTTTTCTATCCAACCATGCAAATGCACAAATCAAAGGCTAATGGATGTCAATAGGCTAGTTCCTCTAAGTTACAGGCAGATATTTTCAAAACAGATTTTAATTTCCAACTTTTAGCCAAATCCACTTGAAAGACTCACACCAAGGATTGCAAATATTAAGATCCAAACTGGAGGAGGGAACAGTACCAGGGCCTAACGTATAAACACCTCATTTGAGGAAAGCTATGGATGACAGTAGTAGCCCCAAATCCGTCAACAGGGTCCCTAACGGGATGGAGTCCCCTGTGACTCTCTGATGCACATGGGCTAGGAATGTGAACAGCCCTCGCATGAGACGAAAGGCCTTATAAATTGGATTGCAGCAGCTCTATTTAGACTGCAATGGAACTTTTGGTAATTTGATCTCTGGATCCAGTGTGAGTTGATTCTAAACTTTTAATATTCTGTTTTTTCTATTAGATTGAGGTCTTTAACTGTTTAATATTGTTAGTAGTGCCCAGTCCTTGTTTGCTGTTTGCCTTGTTTTATATATTCTTCTGCATAGGAAAACCAGGATGGATGGAATTAAGAAGAGAGTAGCTGGATTTATGATCACCTGAGGGCATGGAAGAAGAGGGTGGAGTACACGGGAGTCACATCAAGAAGGAAGAAAAGGTTCTGAAGTTGATTGTGGCAATAATGGCGCAACCCTTGTGCAATATGACTGAACTATTGAATTCTATTATATGTTGATTATAGCTCAATGAAGTATTGTGCAATCTCCAACTACGTCATATTATTAAGACATGCACTTTAAATATCATAAAAAGTATATTTATATAAAATCAATGAAAATGAAATGTTATTAATATAAAACTCAAACTCACTGCCAACGAGTCAATGCTGACTCACAGAGACCCCATGTAGGTTCCCGAGGCTGTAACGGAGTCTCTCCCAGTCTCTCCCACCGAGCTGCTGGTGGTGTGAAACTGCTGGCCTGTAGAACCACACCCTGATATAGTAAGCATCCAATGAATTAGCACAAATATTTTCACATTAAGGCAGACTCCAAAGTCAAAATTACTATTATAGATTACAATGAAAAAAAATGTAAAAACAAGAAGATGTGCTACACGAAAACACACTCTCTCCCCATAGCACCATAAACCAAAACTCCAAACTTGCTGTGATCCAGCTGATGGAAACGCTCAACTGCTGGGCAAAAAGGGGTAGAATTGGCCTGTAGGTTTCCAAGACTGTCACTCCTTATGGAAGCAGAAAGCCCCGTCTTACTCCCGCAGTGCAGCTGGTGGTTTCAAACTCCTTACCTTGTGGTGGCAGCACAAGGCACAACATTATCTATGTGATGGTATGAACTATCCCAATGAGCAAAAAATTCCTTACAGCATGAATCATTGAGTTCTACTGATTTGCAAAATTCCATAACATTGGTAGTTGCATTTTACAAGGGAAATTCTTAAAATAGATTTAAAAGTATGTGCTTGATCACATCTCTCTATGGACACAGATTTCCTTCCAGTAATTACTCTTCACCATCCTGACCCTTTACTCAATGTAGAGATACAAAATATTTGTCAAACTTTGAAAATAAAATTAATAACATATATAAAAGGTATTGAGTAACCCTGCAATCAGGAAATGAATCTCTTGTCCAGTGATTTTTCTTGCCACTACCCATGAGCTCAGATCCACAGCCAACCACTCTCTGGTATCTATTAGTACTGCCTTTATTAGAAACCATTCTGAGCTCTGGAAGTCTATTGGGTTACTCACTGAGCTCTTAACAGCTCACCACCAGGTTAGCATTCCAGAACCACCAGTCGCTTTACACTATGCGGAGACTCAAAACCCACAGAGGCAGTTCTACCCTGTCCTTATTGGTTCATGATGAAATAAGGTAGAATCGACTCGATGGCAGTGGGATAAAATTCATAACACATTCTTATACCAAGACTACTTTAAGGAGTTATTTCCAGGACTCCACAAAGAAAGCTTGAAAAAAAATGAAATTGGACCTCCTGAAATTGCTGCAATCTTTCTACACAGTGTTTCTCTGCTCAGATTATGTTCCAGAGAAAAGCATTGTGTTTTGCAGCTAATTTTACTACTTACTCCTGTACAATTTCCATTCTGTACTTAGATTCAGCGACGGCACAGAATGATGAAGGAAATCAATTTTCTCTCTCTCAAGGAATTACGAGTCAGATAGAGAAATAAATACGTGATTATCCTGATCGAATACCAAAGTTTAATGTAATTCTCTATGACTTGCTTAGACAATGGTTTTACAAGCAAAGAGAAAATGGCAAAAGAAAGGAAAAAAAAGGGAGAAATGAGAAAGGAATGGAAAGTATTTCAAAGGCACCCTGTGCTCTAATTACAACCTTGTAGAGTGTTTCCCCGAGAGGGTGATGCTGACCCTCGGAGGGCCCCTGCGGCAGTCTAGGGAGTTGCATGTTCAGAGAGCTACATGTATTTTGCATTGTGAGCTACACATGTTTTTTAACTGCCAGATGGAAGCTGAGTAATGTTTTTTCCCTTGAAAAGAGGTGGTGATTCAAATAAATTTGATAACCTGCATATATTCTGTACATTCTAGAACTCTTGTTCATTCTTGACACTTGCCTTGAATGTCCCAGAGCCAAAGACCTTCAGTGGGAATTTTAAACTTACTGTTGCTGGACCACCTAATTCAGACTTACAGGAAGAAGCACACGGGCAGCTCTAGCTTAGAAAATAATCTCCACTCACTGCCCTCAAGGAAATACTGACTCATGGCCACTCTGTAGGACAGAGCAGAACTGGCCCATTGAGGACTCAGGACTAACTGTTTATGAGAGTAGAAACCTCTCTTTCTCCCTATATACTGCCACCCTTGTAGATCTTAGCCCAATGCATAACTACTACCCCACCAGGACTCTTAGAAAAGAATCTATATGCTCCCAACTTGTAGCAAAGATTTACAACCACAGGTCTAGCTACCTATGAGATGCTGCTCAATTTTATTTGGTTATGATTTTGGATATGGGTTTGGTATTCTTTCTGTAGAATTAACACTGCTGAATTTTATAGCCCGCACAGCCACATGTTTTATGGCACTTCAACTATCAGTACATGAGCGTAGCACCTCCAGTAGGTGAAGACAGGGGTGAGATCTGCCCCAACAGCAGACCCTCATTACATCCCTTTCTGCGAAGTCCTAGTGATCATTTCCAGCTGTTTTCCTTTCCTTGAAATCAAAACCAACCAATGAACAAAGACTCATCTGGCAATAGAAACTTCCAACACTGCCAATGACGACATTCTGCCTGCTTTCAAACTTTAAGTCAATCCACAGAGAAAATTCCATGTCGTGCTTTTTTCATTTTCATTTCACATCGAGGACGGTCGTCTGGCTAACACATCTTCAATCGATTATGCTCCAAAATGAATGACTTCAAAAACACCACACCTCTAAAGGAAAGCGAAATATTTGCATTCTTCATCAAAATATCATCTGAGTACTTTAAATGTCTAGTCTCCCAGTTCAGGCTGCTAGGCAACTTGGCTTTACTAAGTCTCTCCAATCTGGAAAGAGGCCACTGTTAAAGCTGCTGAAATGAAGTTGCTAATGCTGCAGAATGAATTCTTGAGATAGTGTGATATGTTTCAGCTGTGCAGAAAGAGCTGCTAAATCTAAATCCTATCGAAGAGAAACCTTTTTAATTCACTCACCTATATGTGTGATTCCAGTTACTGCATTCCGCCGATCCCACTGTGCAAGAGTAGATTTTAAAGGTGTTAGCAGCAGACTCCTTCCTGGATTTATTGTGATTAGTGGAGCATGAAACAGGAAGTGCTGACCACAGTTTAGCTACCTGCCAGTTGCCCATTAGACATGTTGACTTTTAATAACCTAGGCAGATATGCACTCAGGCTGAATGAGGTTTCATAAACACTATTTTAAAAATAAAAATGCATTCATTTTATGCATCTTGGAGTAAAGGCTCCCACAGTGATCCATTACACTGCCCGAAGGTTTTAGCCTTTTGTACAACATAAGAAAATGCTTTGCTTTCAAAAGGAGGTGTATTTCACGTGTGTATGCTGTGGGAGCTGAGCAGATTTCTGGATAATTATTTACAGCCATTTATTAATTGGGATTTACAACTTTCCAAGTAAAGACTTAGAAAATATAATTGTATCAATTACATCATGTTACGTTAGTGCTTTCCAAGGAAGAATGCTATCCTTCAAGGCACACTATTTTCCTATTTATGTAAATGTCCAGTATTGTGAAAGAAACAGAAACTCAGCATAAAGAAGTAATTGTAACTTAATTTTTTGTCATGGTAATGCCCAAGGTTATTTTTACATCAATATGTCATTCTGAAAAATTAAAACTGCTTCATCTTGAAGTAGTTATTTTGTTGAAAATGGAATACATTTTTGGACTGTGCTTGCCCAATATTTCTTGATTTCACAAAATATGTTTCTAATTTGATAAAAAGCCAACGATAGAGCTTCATTTAGAGATTATTGTCATTTCACATATTTTTAAAATCTTTGGCATGTTTATTTTTTCCAGTTTTTGAAAGCTAATCTTGATATGAGTTATTTTTTGGTTTGCATAATTCAAAAAAGTCATAAACACGATTTTGATATCATTGATAAAACCTATAAATAGACCATTACAATCAATTATCTATATTTAAAATAATTTTGTTGAACTTCTTGGAGATTCAGATATTATTTTACTAATGGAGAGAAATCCCACTTATAAGTATGATCATAAATATTTAACAAAAATAATCATCACTCTTCTCACCTAGAAATCAATGCTCTCCTTTTGGAAGGAAGTTACTAATTAAACACCCTAATCAGTGCGAAATCATTGCAATAGAGTCTATTCCAATTTAAAGCAACTTTATCTAGGATTTCTGAGGCTGTGATTTTTATGGAAGCATATAGCTTCATCTTTCTATTATGGAGCACTTGGGGGCTTTGCAGAGCCCACCTTCTGGTTAACAATCGAATATTACCCTAGAGCCCCAACATTCTGGTGGCATAGTTGCTTAGGAGTTAGGCCACTAAACCTAGGGTTAGTAGTTCAAATTCACAAGCCACTCTATGGGAGGAAGATGAGGCTTTCTGCTCCTATAAAGATTTACTGGAAACTCTGGTGGGCAATTCAACGCTGCCTTAGAGTTTTATTATAAATCAGAACCAACCTGATGACAGTGAGCTGGGTATGGTGTTTTGGAATTATTATGGACTGGAGTCCCAGAGCACAGTAGGTTACGCATTACACTGCTAATCCAAAGATCAATGGTTCAAATCCTTCAGCCACTCCTTTGGAGGATAAGGCAATTTGCATCAGTAAAGATTTATAGCCCCAGAGACCCTAAAGAAGCCCTACTCTTCCCTGTAGGGTCCCTGAGTCAGAATTTTCTTGATAATGTTGGGTGTATGTGATGGGAGGATCAGTGTGGAATGGTGTTGAAGGGACTCGCATTGTCAGTCATTGCTCATTGCACATTAAATATGCAGTGGAGTCAGCACATTGGCAATTAAAGACATCATACAATTTACACTTTCAAAAGAGAGACACACAGAATAAAGAAAAATGTTGACCTTGTCTCAGCTGTATTTTCTCCCTGCTTTGAAGAGTAATTCCTTGCTGTGAAGGCTACTTCTTAGGGTGACAATAACCAGATGCTGTGTTTTGCTGTATAGACAAGAAGTAATAAAGTCATGGGAATTTAAAATTATTGAGGTTTTGGTGTTTAATGATTATATCTATGGCCATCTTTTAGTTTACATAGAAATATCCATATAATTGATGTTCCACACAGTAAATTTGAGCGTATCCTATTAGTAATGATTATTAATGACCTCTAGTGGTGCAAGGGATGAAAGCTTGGCTGCTTACAGAATCACGTGAGGTTTGAACCCATCAGCCAATCAGCAGAAGAAAAAAATCTGGCAATTTTCTTCAATAATGATTTCAGGTAAGGCATTCTATAGCACAGTTCTACTTCATCACATGTGTTCAATTTGAGTTAGAATCAATTTGAATGTAGACAATCTAAAACAAATCACTAACACTACTAGGGAGGGGAAAGCAAGTCAATGGTAATAGAAAAATCTTATACTAATTAAGGGTAAAGTTGCACCACTGATTATTATAATGCTGTCAGTAAATTGTGTACAGTAAAAAGTTGAATTATCAACTTACAATCACACAAAGGAAAATGAGCTTCTTCAGCTACTTGTGTACAGATAAAAGCCTCAGGGGATTTGGTTTCCTGGTTTGGAGAATTAGGGTCAAGGTTGGTGAATGCTTTTGTTCTACTTCTTAGTTCTTCGGGTAGTGTTTGGGGTCTCTACACACCTAGAACAGAGGAAGATGGACAGACAGGAAAAGGACAAGGTTATGAAACGCATGGGTAATTACTTCCATTAACAACTACATCCTTCACTACGTGACCAGAAGATATGGATGCTGTAAAGCTACAATTCCTAAAGTTTTGAAAAATGATTTTAGGGAAGAGTCCAATAAATGAGGTAAAATGCAGAACAGAATTTTACATTCTCAAAAACTAGTCTATGTGGAGCAACAGAGGGTGAATGGAGTCTGAAACTATTGCCCAGACATCATAAAAAAATATTCCCTGAAGTCATCTTAAATCTGAATAATAGTTCATCTTAATTTGCCAAGAAGTTTTAGTAAGTCAGCTGTAATTGCTGATGTGTTTTCTGACCCATGTGTATATTTAATGATTGACAATACAAACTCCTCAACACCATTCGACACTGATCCTCCCATCACATCCACTCAATGCCATTTGTTTTTCGTGTTATCCGCTAAATGTTCATTCATGGATTTATCCTCTGACTGCTCTCTTACAGACTGGAAATAATTTTCCCACTCTTAATATAAGTTTATATTGCTAAATTTTGAAATTGTTTGATTGAACAGAAAGCAGACAGAGAAACTCAAGTTTTGTGCCTGAGTCAAGGAGATGAGAAGAATTAATTGTTGAAGCCAGACTTGGGCATGCAAGTCTTCCTGACTCCTGAAAGCCACACTTACCGTCTATGGAGTCCCCACGTTCCTTTCTCTTCATCTTCCAGTTCTGTCTACCTCTAATTCTATTTCCCCCTCTTTTAGTTGTTTTCTTTAATTATATCCTGATCGTCATATGTTCTTTGGCAACTACTGACTAATTTCTAGAAATACCCGTGTGGATAGCTCAATATTGGTGCTATTCATCTTTAACTGATTTCTGATTATATCAGATGCAGGAGAAAATAGAGGTGAAAAATGATGATGATGATTACTGATGAGATAATGATGGTTTATATTAATTATTTGTATTAAGATTTCTACTTGAAAATAATCTGGGGAGGCTAGATTTATTAGTTTTATTTTCTGAGCAATAGAGCAAAACCTTCAAAGCTTAAGAATTAGAATCACTGAAAGTTACACAAACAATAAATAAATAAAGTGAAGTTGAAATTTGACTACAAATATGACTTGTATTTTGCCGCAGCTCACCATTGTGGAAATCCTACTCCATATGCAGACTGAGCGGAAACCGTGTGTCAAGTGCTCTTAGTGAGTTTAACTTGTTATATTCATGTGCAAGTAAATTATCACGAATACACTAGTAGTAAATCTCCCTGCCCTGGAGTCAATGCCGACTCATGGAGACCCCACAGGTTAGGGTAGACCTAGCCCTGAGAGTTTCTGAGACTGTAAGCTCTTTATGAGAGTAGAAAGTCATCTTGTTCTCCCGTGGAGCTCCTGGTGGTTTCAATCTACTGACCCTGCTGGTTAAAGCTAAATGCACAGCCGCTAAGCCACAAGGGCTCTTCGGGAGTGGTAAATAGGTAATTTAAGGTTTTTGTGTAAATAATCCCTTGCTTCATTAGAATGGGATTGTATGATATCTGCTGAAAATATGAAATGATACTTCAGTGATACCCAAGCCACCTAAATCCTGACTGCTAAATCGAGTTATCTGCAAGGTCAGCAGTTCAAAACCACCAGCCGCTCCATGGGAGAAAGATGGGTTTTTATACTCCTGAAAAGTGTTACAGTCTCAGAAATTCACAGGGACAGTTCTACCCTGTCGGGTAGGGTTGCGTTTAGTGGGCATTGACTTGACGGCAGTGAGTTTGGTTTGATATTGGTTTTTTTAATATTTCACTGATTTTGATATTTTAGAAATAGAAACACAACCTGCCAGAATGAAATATATAATTTAAAAGATTGTAACAGAGTATTATTGCCTCAAGGTTTTATATTAACATTATATATATATTTCTATAGATAAAGATTATAGATGATACAGATATAGACTTAGACATAGATACAGATATATACACACATATGTATAAGGTAATACACATATATTTGTACACACACAGACACCGACTCTTCAGCCAAGCTTACATGAGTTACTGAATGTTAAAGCATTCTTGACTATTTAAATTTTCTTTAACATAAAACATCCCTTGGTCACTGACTATGTGCTATATAGGAATGTTATTGCTCTTTGACAACTAGTCCCTCACATGCATCTATTGCAATGCAAAATATTCATAAATATAAAAGAAAATATATCTTAGAATCTATTAAAATGTATCAAAAGAAACAATTAGACACCAACTGATTCAAAAGAGGGTGCAGTGCATGGAGAAATGACATTGAATTTTGGTAGGAGAAACCATGGGGAGGAGAACACAGAGTTTCTCTCCTTCCTTTTCTTTATTTGAAAATAAAGTGTGGAACCTTTGGCTAAGGTTACAAACAGAGTCTACTATAACCACCTACCCAATTTCCTGGAGTCATTTTCCTCTACCACTTGGAGCTCACCTCACTGACCCTATTATGGGGCGAGGAGGAGAGGCAGCGACGCTGTAAACTTGGAGCAAACGTCCCTAACAGATGGTTTTCCCTAGAGAATTCAAGCCCAGTGTCCTTAGCTCTATTTCATTCTCTCCCCACTCCTTCTCTTACTGCTCCCAAGTATGCGTGTTTACACATAAATATTTGCTGTTTCACACTCATCTGTTCTCTACTATAACAATACTCTCGGGAAAAAAAATTAAACCTTGACTCACATACGAGGGGGTACGTTCCCCCCAAAAAAACAGTATTTTTTTTAATGCTATGTATTTAAATATTTTTACAAAACAAACTTATCACCTTCAAAGTACTTATTACCATTATACTTCATACATTTGTCAAATCGGCGGTTCCATTCTTAGAAACATTTTTCCAACTCATCTATATGGATGGCTGACAGCAACTCCCTAGTTTTTCGGGTTTCTTTTCCCCTCTTCTATGTCATCAAATCACTGTCCTTTCATGTCACTCTGCACTCATGGTAGCAAAAAGAAGTCACACAAAGCAAGGTCAGATGAGTCAGGTGCGTGGGGCAAGAGAGGCACACTATTTTGCCAACAACTGGCACACTGAAATGGCTGCATGAGCAAGTGCATTGTTTGGGTAGAAAAAAAACGGTCTCCAATATGTCACAAATCAGGCCTTTTATATGGCACACTGTTACGCAATCTTTTCAGAACCTTTAAGTAGAAAGCTTGATTAGCAGTCTGATCTGGTGGAAGGAACTCCAAATGCATATATCAACATTTTCATCCATTCAGAAAGTTGACAGGTGTCCAGAAAGCAGTTTGACATCAGTCAACATTTCACCAGCTTTGAATCGAGAAAACCAGTCATGCATTTGAGTTTCCCCCCTCGTGCTATCCTCATAAGCTGTGTTCAACATCCCAATAGTTTCTGCGGCATTTTTCCTGATCAGGAAACAAAATTTCACAGCAACATGCTGTTCTCTTAAATTAGCCCTCAAAATATGAGGTTCAAGTAAAACTACTTGTATGAAAAATTCACTGTGACCAGAGGGAAGCTTCTCGGGGGAAAGGGACTGGGTACCCTAACTCAGAGCAAGTTGCTTGATGCTTGCTTAGTGGGGAAAATGCATGTTGGGCAAGCTCGGTCCAGCAGAGCTTTGTCCAGTCATTTTTAGGTACCCCTCGTACACATCTGTAACAATCTATGTCTACATGCTAGCCAAATGAATGATCAACATGTACGTTATCAACCTACTATTGAATGATTTTTGTATCTGGTTTGTTTTTTGGTTTGGGGGTTTTTGTTTTCAGTTTCATTTAGACTTGTATGAGAGATTATTTAATATATTGACAAAACCCTAAAAAGCAAATATCATTTCAATGGAAATTCCTTTTTCATAAAACTGTTTGTAACCTTCAGTAGAAAGCTGCCTTATTTAGTATACCTGAAGCCTGGTTCAACAAAATAATTTAATGTCTTTGAACATAATATGTTTGTTTATCTGCTTAAGAAACTCAGATTTTTAAAAACAGATTACACACGTTTAAAAGCACAATAATAATATAGCTTTGATTGGTATTCATGAATTACAGGATTCTTGTTGCAGATTTTTTTCCTCTTCTTATAATAAATATATTATCTTCTATGTACTGATGTGGTCATCCTCTGGTTAGATTTAATTTAACATGTGGTTATAACCTGACTGAGATCATAATTTGACATGTGACCTTTAATAAATTTCTTGATCTCACTATGTTTTAGATCCCTTGTCTCTAAGACTGGATAATGATTATGCAATGCGCATTGGCTTGTGAAAAACACTATCATAACATTAAGCTAGCATAATGTGACTGGGCAACCATCATGAGTTATTTATTTTATTCTCGTAAAATGTTGAATAGTAGGTAGTGATGAATCAAAGAGCACTGTTGGCATTATTATGCATTGGGCTAATAACTTCAAATTTAGCAGTTCAAAAACCGCCAGCCCCTCCATTGGTGAAATACAAAGACAAGGCTTTCTACTCCTGTAAAGAGCTACCATCACAGAAACCGACAAGGGCAGTTCCACCCTGACTTGTAGGGTCACTGCCTGTTGGATTCAAGTCAATGGCAGTGAGGGAGTGAGAATGGTTAACCATCCCTATATTGAAAATGAACAGTAATGTTTAAAGAAATCCTGTATGTTTTGAGGTCACAAAACCACTAAGTAAGGAATCAGCATTCACCCTTGGAGATGGTTTTCTTACCCACGATAATAAACTCCATCATGAGATCAATCATGGATGCACAATGTTTGACATTTGGTAAGGGCTCCATACATGTTAGCTATCAATCTGTAAATCCATATTTCCATAATTTTGAGCATCTATGATAATTCATGAGAAGTCTCTAAAAGACATGCAGTGTTTATTTGACATATGATATTGTTGTTGTGACCCCTCAGGTCGCTTCCAACTCACAGTGATTCTATAAAAGTATAGAACTCTCCTATAGAGTTTTCTGAGTACCTACTGTACAGCATGGACTTCCCTCGATGCTAGGGATACAACAGCAAAAAAGGTAGATGCAAACAAAAAGACAAAGAAACAAAATCTCCCTGCCCCTGTGGAGTTTAACTTCTAGTTTGGGGGCTAATTTATACAAAACAGGATAAAGAAGTACATTTTTTGGAGTGAGTGCTTGTCATGCTGCTGGGCAAATGTTGGGCTGCTAACCACCAGGTGGGATGTTCAAACCTCCCAGTTGCTCCTCCCCAAAATGAGGAGACTGTCTTCTCCCATCAGATTCCCAACTTGGAAACATGGTGTGCTGGTGAGATTTTATGTCAATTTGGATGGGCCAGGATTCTCCCATGAGATTATTATGAGATTAAAGATAGGGAAGTCAACTCCATGATGGAATTGCCTGTGAAACCGTCAAGCAGTTGTAAGAAAAAGAAGGTAATGTTACACTTTAATCTGGTGACGGCATTGATACAATTGAGAAGTTTCATTTAGGGCGTGGCCTATCCTTAGAGTAACACGGTGGGGAAGCTGGCACCCTTCCTGTGGTGGATCGGGCCTTCTATCTGGTTCATCAACCTCCTGGTACATAGCCTGCTGCACCCAGGAGCTACCAGCAGATGGCTGACTTTGGGTTCATTTCACGTAACTTAGATTCATTCAACTCTGTATCTATCAGCCTGGGGTCTTTCTGCTTCAGCCCCAGGGTCCTGTTTGTCAGCCTTGGGAGCTGCAGTAGTCAGGAGAAACCTCTAGCTTACATCTGTCCTGCAGGCTTGAACCATACTAGACTTCCACACATCTGCAATTGTGTCAAGCTGGGCCAGGACATCATACTTGGTAAAGCAGAGGGGCAGTGAAAATGAGGAAGGTCCTCAAGGAGATGGATTGACACAGTGAATGCAAGAATGGGCTCAAGCATAGGAAAATTGTGAGACTGGTGCAGGAACAGGAGTGTTTCATTCTGTTGTGCATAGGGTCCCTATGGGTCAAAGTCAACTCGATGGCACTTAACAACATATGCATATACATATAAGCATCACTGATTTTTGCATCTCTAGAAAATCCAACCTTAAACACACTATAAAGTGTCGCTATGTCTGGGGTTTTAAAGGCTTGTAGGTAAACAAGCGGCCATCTAGCTCAGAAGCAACAAAGCCCACATGCAAGAAGCACTCCAGCCTGTGCGATCATGAAGTGTCAAAGGGATCAGGTATCAGGCACCAAAGAAAAAAAAATCATAACATTGTGTGCTCACCTTCCCGATATGATCGCTGAAGACAAAGCAGGTAAATAAGCAAGTATGGTGAAGAAAGCTGATAGTGCCCGGCTATGAAAACATATAGTATCAGGGGTCTTAAAGGCTTGAAGGTAAACAGGTGGCCAGCTAGCTCAGAAGCAGCAAAGCTCACATGGAAGAAGCACACCAGCCTGTGTGATCATGAGGTGTCAAAGGGATCAGGTATCAGGCATCAAAGAACAAAAATCATGTCATTGTGAATGAGGTCGTGTGCATATTGAGGACCCAAAGCCCATCTGTAGGCAACTGGACATTCCCATACAGAAGGGTCACAGGGAGGAGATGAGCCAGTCAGCGTGCAGTGTAGCAACAATGAAACATACAACTTTCCTCTAGTTCTTAAATGCTTCCTGTCCTCCCACTATCATGATCCCAATCCTACCTTA
>NW_022111321.1:13831496-13833299 GCF_000313985.2 Echinops telfairi
CCAAGGGCTCAAATGGAGAGCAAATGTTTTGAGAATGATGATGGCAAAAAATGTACAAATGTGCTTGACACACAATGAATGGATATATGGATTGTGATAAGAGTTGTACGTGCCCCCAATAAAATGTTTTTTTTTTTAAAGTGTCGCTATGAATTAGAATTGACTTGATGTAAGTGTTTGTTTGTGGAGGGGTAATGTATAGTGTAACAGAAAATAAATGTTAAATAAATCAATAATGTAGTTAGGGTCTCGGAAGTGTCAAAGCATGCTCTTTTAATGAACTAAGGCATATTTTCCATATTTGACATGAATCTGTGAACTTCAGATTTTTGTAAAAATAATAACACTTTCCCTCAAAATCTTAAAAGATTTTATAGGAACCAAATATAATTATAAATGTGAGTATGTTTTTTAAATCGCATAATGATTAAAAACATATTCCAAATGACATGTAAATAAATAGTGCATCTGGGATTTAATTAGTGCAAACTAATTCTAAATGAAAAGCTTAAGAAGTAGCACCCTGGGAAAGCCTTGGACTAAAGGGAGAGCTAAAGGTGAAGAACGTAGGGAGAAAGTAAGCAACCCCGGTGTCTTCTGTTTGAAAGGGATATTCTGTATGGGGCATACGTCATGCAACATTCTATCATTTAAGCAGGAAGACAGTCTGATATAGGCACACAGCTCATTCTGATGCTGTTAGTACACCAAATCAAACTTCAGGGTTGCCTGACTTTCCACATTTTACACCTGCAGTTTTATTAATGGTATTTGGGAAGCATTCCCCTAAGGATTTGACATCTTTCATCTCATGGCATGAATCGTGCAGATAATTTCTCTTAGAGGTAGTAGATTGCTTTACTCTAAAATTATATGTTAGGGAAAAAAAGTAGAAATGAATAGTTACATGGGCACTGTGAACAGTAAAATTGAAAGTTATTCACCCAGAGAAAATTGAGGCTCTTATAACTTACATCCCCATATCCACCCTTTCCCCCTAAATAGCAGCCAGCTTCTGCCTTGGCTTGAGTTGGTATCTTAGACTGCATGAGGAGTGTGGTTTAAGCAGGTAGCTGGCCTGGGAGACATTGTTCTACTCCGGGCAATAGCTGGTTGGGAAGGTAGAAGACAGGAATTCTTGGCACATGAATATGGTTACTTTAGTTCAGTGATAGCATGGATGTCGTGCACATAAACCAGAGCTAGGTCAATCAGAAGGCATAGCACCAGGAAATTCATAGATTCTGAAAGAGCAAGAAAAACCAAGAGGATTCACAACTACAATTGCTGCAAGAAGAGTCTGATGAACAAATTATATTAAAATAATCTGAGGTCAGCATGGGGGAAAAAAAAGTTCTCAATTCCAGGAAATATCTATGCAATCTTGCAGGTTGTTTGTCTGCTAGCAGACGCTGGCCGAATCCTCTGTGTGTCCAGAAAGAAGGCCAAATCCAGCAGCTCCAGAGCAACAACGTTACTCCTAAAATGTGACATTGATCTGTCATAGCACCAACTGCCCGTCCTTAAGCTTAATAACTTTTGGCACCTCTGCTCCTCCTAGTTCTAGTGGTCATTATTGGATGAAATTAAAAGATGAACAGAGGCTTCTGAGAATCTCGGTTCTCCTACCTTGAAAAAAACAAACAAAAACCCCCAGTTTTTTGAAAAACACTTTCTAACATGTCATCTGTGCCTTCTTCCTCTAATCTTAAGACTTAGAAAACCAAAAGAACTAAAAAAAAAAATGCAAGCCTCATGTTGTAATACTGAAAGATTCTATTGGCAAAATACTGAGTGATGCAG
>NW_022111321.1:13837145-13838411 GCF_000313985.2 Echinops telfairi
CATTTTAATAATACTAGTACTGACTGGGTTTTCTTGAATGCAGATACATATAATCTTATCATAAACAGGATTGTGCTTCGTAATAGATCTGGAAGGGCCCTTTTTGGTGATGAATGCACCATCATTCCTCTTGACTGTTTCATTTCCTTTTCCAGTGAACCATGTGATTTTCTAATTCACATTGGCCATTCCAGCTCACTATTGCCTGCAATGTCAATTTTTATGCATTCAATTTTATTTTGATAACTTTCAACTTTCTAGATTCCTACAGTGTACATTTGAAGTTCTTATTATTTGATGTTTGCGGCTGTTGTTTTGTTTTGCTTTGCTTTTTCTCTCATTTGGGATCTTGCCTCGTCAATAAATAACTGTCCTGAAGGCTTCACTGTCGTAGGCTTTATCCCATCTATGTCATTATGGTCGACTCTGCTTTTAAAAGGAAGTTTTTCCTCGGTTAGAGTTTGAGTGTTTCCCAACCTGCGGGGCTCTTCTTCTGGCACTGCCTCTGACAGTGTTCTTTTCACGGGGTTTTCCGTATCTGATGGTGTTTCAATTCTATCCATGGGTCTCCCAGGGCTAATTCCTCAGAAGTGGATACCTTATTCCTTCTTCATAGTCTGTTCTTAGTCTGGAAGCTCCGCCAAAATCTGTTCACTGTGGGTGTCGTTGCTGGCATATAAAATACCAGTGATGCAGCTTCCAGCATCACCAAAACACACAAGCCACCAAAGTACAGCAAACTGACAGACAAGTAATAGTATATGTTCAGACAGCTCATAAAGTACACAGGTTATATGGTTATAGAAACACCTTAGGCATAAGCAAACACCTTGCAGTATTGATTTTCTGGATTACAGTCTCATGGGACAGCTAAGAAAATTGGCATAATTTAGGTCATCAAACTCATGTTCTATACCTTTTTCTGGCTAGTAGCATTTGTGTTTTTAAAAGAATTAGAGTGGCAATCTAAAATTGCACTATGAGTCTCTGTATGCACAGATAAAGAAGAAAATAATTGAAGAAACTAGTTTAAAGAACTCAAACCAAACTCACTGCAATGGAGTCAATGCGTCTCATAGCGACCCCCTGCGGGTTCTGTTCACAGGAGCAGAGCTGCAGGTGGTTTCTAACTATGCAGATTGCAGCCCAATGTGTGGCTGCTAAGCCACCAGACCTCCTCCACACAACAGCAGTCAACACAAACCATGGCCTCCTCTACCCTGGGATCATGAGACCTAGATGGTGCTTGGCTATCAGTACCTTAAA
>NW_022111321.1:13839336-13854097 GCF_000313985.2 Echinops telfairi
AAAGACAAGGCTTTCTACTCCCAGACAGAGTTCCAGTTTCCAAAGCTCACCGGGCCATTTCTACTCTGTCTGACTGGGTGGCATCGACTCAATGGCAGGGAGTTTGGTTTTTGGTTTGAGTGATTGTGAGCTTATAACTGGGTGGGAACAGGCAAATAGACGGTGTGGAAATTTAACATGTAAAATGGTCTGTTTGCTATCCTTCTGTGTTTAAAATGAGCCATCTCAGAAGCAGGAGTGGAGAATCTCACTCCCACCAAGAAAGAAGAGCAAGAGTGGAACATGTCTTTTAGAACCTGAGCTGTCTGCATGCTGGCCCTCATCTAGGCGGGTGAAAGAGAGCTGTGACACCAGAGAATTGACACAGAAGTCGCAGCAGCAGCACCAAAAGCGGAAATGACAGTGGTGGGCTTCCCGGTCCGTGGATTGAGAAAGCCAGGTCCCTTCAGACATGAGACTCTCTTGATGATCCATGGAGTTACAGCTGAGTGCCTTTTGGCTGCGGATTAGTTAAGGGAGAGTGGAGAGCCTTTCTGGAATTGACTGAGAGCACTAGAAGGGCTTTATAACAATGCCCCTGTAAGACCGATGCTCGGAGGCTGTTCAGCTGCGAAATCAAGGACCAGAAATAGGTTTGCTATCATGTACAGCTGGGAAGAAGCATCCTGACCTTAATAACTGTATCCTGAATTTTGACCTGTTAACTTTCCTAGTAAGCCCCATCATTGTTAGTACAATCTGTGAGTTCTATGTGGTCATTGCAATGAATTATTATTGAACCTAACAAAGAAATAGTGAATTAAATTAGCAAATTAAGACATTTAGTGAGGATCTATGTATACTTTGTTAGCATATTTAGTTGGGAGTCACATTGGCAATCTCATATATTCACTTTAAATAAATTATATTTTAATAATAAAGTTTGCTTGGGATGAGTACAAAGTTAAAGGTAAAAGAAGTAAATGCTATTATATGACAGTTCTGAAATAACAGTAATGCTAAATTATACAAGTGAATATACAGATTGATATGTAAGCTGAACTGGGTTTGAGAAAAAGAATGGGTCTATACCCAGGAATATAGAGATATATCCACTACAAATCCACATATATTTGCATATGTTGCAAACATATCCATATACATAGTAAAGCACATAGGGGACACACTTATGAAAATTTCTTAGCTTTCACCAGACACTTTAAGAAAATGAACTACTAGGCTAAGAGATCAAGACCATCCCATGGTCTTGGGGGACACCAGACTAAATTGGCATAGCATAACAGCCCACAAAGCTCTTTCAGGCTGGGCACTGTATTTATTTTCAGGGCTCAATTTTCACCAAATCAATAACTTAAAAACCAAGCTCACGGCCATCAAGTTGATGCTGACTCACAGTGACCCCTGTGGTTTTCGGAGACTGTAACTGTTTACTGAACCAGAAAGTCATGTCATAACTACTGCACCACCAGGGCTCCTCCCCACAAAGGTGTATAAAGTAAGTGAACAATAACACAAGGGAGATGTGTGCATCTTAGAACTATCAATCATCCAAAATAGAAAGGGCAGCATTTTGCAAAGGTCAAAGCTCAGAGGGCAGCCTGGCGAGGAAAGAAGGCAGAATGGAATCAGCACGTGTCGGGTTCAAGTTGGAAGAGGGATGTTACAGTGTGGGAACTGCAGTCAGGACCATGAAACAAAATGAATATAAATTGTTAAATAGGAAAGTAATTTGCTTTGCAAACGTTTGCCCAAGTCCCATTAAAAAGTCAAACAAATAAAGTATACTGTAAAATGATAACATATTTGATCAGTAGGTGGTTTTTTTTTAAGTTCTGATTTGGATTAGTTAAAATTGGTTGCAGTAGGCATTTTCCAGGTGTCAAGAATCTAAGATTAAGTAGGAGTACATTTTAAATGTCTGACATTGGTCCAAATGCCCCTTCTATTAATTCTCATGCTTTTCAAATAAATGACTTCAGCGAGTCTTCTGAACTAATTGAGGATAATTGAATCCTATTTGCATGAATACCAAAGCATAATGTCCTTGACTCATTTTGACAAGTAATTGACACTGATCGACATGAGGCACCAGTTAATTAAAACAGATAATAAAATACCTTCTTTAATCTTATTAGGTACAATATGTTCTATGGAGATAGAAGCATTTAACTTTTGGAAAAATACTTAAATGCTTTTTTTAATGGCTGTTAGTTTTAAATTCAACTAAATATTTTCAACTTATGAAAATATTTACAAATGACTGAAAAGTCATCTACAGCAGGTTAATAATAAACATTCTATCAATCTATGTGAAAATCTTTACAGTTGTATTCATTGGTCTCTGATAAATTGAAAGACCTTTTGTTAATGGGGAGGATTGTTTATAATTTTGCCAAAGCTGTGTATTGACACAAGGACTTTAATTTTAACCTGTTTAACCAATATGCACCTGTGGAGGCAGAGTGAAAAATATTACTCTTTACAGAATATATTTGTCTGAATTAATCACATTTTGCTAACCATTGTGTAATTTGTTGACAAAAACAACAATAAAAATAACCCAAGTAACTTCACATTCTTGGAACACCAATATTCTCAAGAGAAAATGTTTCCCTTCCACCTAGAGTTAAATAAAAAGATCTATCACTTCAAATAAAAGAGTACAATTGCAACATAAAAGCAAGGATCAAGAGGGTTACCAAGCAAGCTTTTCCTTCACCTTGCTAGACTATGTAGAACATTCTGTCACAAGTACACATTTATTTACTACTGGCTCCTCATTGGATACAGTGTGGGGTAAAGGAGATAATAATATACTGGGACACATTTTGCATTGTATGGACATCTTATAACTCTTCTGATTTAAGCATCATTATCACCTGTGAGCTCTCTGGTGTCCATGTCACACACGTGTACCCACAGCATGCCAGGGAGTGCATTCATAAGCCCCCAGCTCTCTGCACTATGTAGTCACGGAGTAATTTTCTGATGTGGAAATGACACTCTAATGTACAAGAGACAAGAAGAGGACTTTATATTCTTTGCTGTTGTACATCGAACATCTGGCATTGTGGTAGCAATTAATAGGCACTGAAAAATAAAGCTAGTTTATAAAATGGATGAACTGATTGAAAAATATAAAAGATTATATATTATACAATGAGTTATTATTATTGATTATATCAATCTAAGTACATTTTATTCCAAAGTGTTTACCCTTTATCTTATATTACCTCTCATATTCCTTCTATCTCTGGTCATTACCTTCACTCACATATTTCTATGCCTTCTTCATACTTTCGCTTGGATAGTCTCCTAGAACTACTGATTTGAGATGTGCAAACTTCGTTTTCCATCAATGCATTATAATTTTTTAAGAACAAGTTTTGTGACAGTTGTAAATTTCATGTATTGGTCTATTTAATTTCTTCCTCTTCTTATTCCTCTCCCTCTCTCCTCCTCCTCCTGTCTCTAATTCTTGGTTACACTGGCAAAAGCATTATGTGTTGTATTGATCTTTTGAAATAGCCAGGAGGCCTGATAGCATAGAGCGTAAAGCATTGAACTACTAACAGAAAGTTTAGTAGTTGGGCTCTGCCAGCTTCTCTGCTGCAAAAAGATGAAGGCTATCTGCTCTCTTAAAGAACTGTGTTCTCAGAGAACCTAGAAAGCAGTTCTACTGTGTCCTATACTGATGCTGCAAATCAGAATAGAATTGGTGGCAGAAAGCTTGGTTTGGTTTCAAACAGTCTGCTTTTGATTGTATTGGTTTTCTCCGTTGATTTTTCAATTTCATGGAATTATTCTATACTTATTTCAAGATTTTTCAAATGTACAGTTTAGAGATATCAATGGCAATTTGTATTCTTTTTTCTGCTTATTTTGTATTTAATTTGTTCTTCATCTTTGAGTTTCCTAGATTTCTTTGAGAAGCTTAAATCATTTAACTTGGAGCTATTTTCTTTGAACTTTACAAATTCAGTGGTATAGATTTTTCTCTAAAGTTTGTGGAAATGTTTAGGGAAAGAAGAAATACTGTTTTTACTGTATCCGACAAATGTTAATAAAAATTTAAAAATCAAGATGTTAAAAATAAAATTTCCATCTACATATTTTAATTTCCCCATTTGTTTTGCCAGGTGGTGTCTACCATCTATTCCATCAAGACATAACTCCCACCCACTGAGAATCCTGTCCCAGCCAAGTTGACACAAAGCCTTAACCATCACAGATGGTCGTTTTGAGAATTCACTTCTTTAGCTCGATAATGAATTAGATGGTCTCTCCAAACTTCCTTGCAGATCTAATTTCCATTATTACCAAAATTTTAGAATAAACTACAGATTAGGATAGATCACATAAAGCAGTCCACATGAAATGTTAGGAGGGTTTAAAGTTTCATTTTCTAAGTTGCACCCTTTGCAATGCAACTTTATAAAATGTTTGTCCCTGTCTCCAACAGAAAAATGAAAAAGAAATGAATGAACAGAAACAAAAGCATTAAAAACAAAAGCATTAAAAACAAAAATGAGCATGGGAGGCAAAGTTTAAAGAAAGTGGAAAAATTAGTCTCGTATACTTAGCTATGGAATATTCTACTTAATTCACTGTGAGATTCACAGTGCATATGACTGACTATATGCAAGGCTTTGGGAAACAAGAAAGTCTTTTACACCCAACAGCTTTCTGAATGGTGAGATGTGGGTCATGGCACATATACTCACTTTTTAAAATCTCCATTTGTGTTTTCCTTTCCCTAACTACTGTATATTCAAACCCAGCATACATATGATTTACAGGAAAAGCTCAGTCAGTTTCCACAGTATTCGTCAGACACGTTTCCAGGACCATGCTCCATTCTCCCCTCGCATTTCCCTCGGTATGGAACGGTAGGCAACATCAACTTGGCTATTGAAGCGTGCATTTCCCCTCACTACACAGAACACTCTAAGAGAGCAGGGACTGGTTTTACTTTAGCTCATTTTAAAATTTCCTCAGCATAAAGAAGCCCGGCTCAGAGAAGGCGTTCCCTAAAAATTAGAGAAATTAGAGAGAGAAATAAAAACCTTTACTTTTATGCTAACATTTAACTTCATGTAGAAATAACATTAAGAAATTATAGTTCGGGGAGTTATACTTTGATTAAGAAGGCCTTAATCTGAGATAATTGGGACAATTCCATTAAAGGAGTAGCATTTCAGGTGCATCTTAGTTGATGAATAGGGGTTGCGTAGGAAGAGATGAAAAGTTCATTTCAAGCACTGCATGGATAGAAAATATTTTCAAACTATCGACTAATTGGTTGGAACAAAATCAGATTATTTTGGCTGTAATGGAACTACATTAAATATAAATTAAGAAAGAGAAAGACAATAAAGTTATATTGACCTGGGCCCATGGTTTCTGTTATTTCCTTTTCACAGCTATAAACTATATTCATGCTCACAGGAACCCTACAGATGGAGCAGAACTGTTTCAAAGGGGTTCTTTGAAATAATAATATACTGGGACACATTTTGCATTGTATGGACATCTTATAACTCTTCTGATTTAAGCATCATTATCACCTGTGAATTGTTAATCACCAGAGGTTGTTAATCTCTGTGGGAGCAGACAGTTCATCTTTTGACGCTTGAAGCAGCTGGTGAGTTTGAAATGCTGACTTTCAGGTTAGTTCCTTAATGCTTAACCCACTGTGCTACCAGGGTTTCTGGACTTAGCTGTCAATATTGCTAAAAGTTAAAGTAGACCTGATTTTTCCCAAGTAATTTCACTTTTTGAGAATAACAGGAAAATATATGTCTGGCTTTTAAGGCTTGAATTGAATGAGTAATAGATACCAGTAGGTGAAGATAGAGCAATTACACTGATAACTACTAAAAATTAAATAAGAAAAAATGTTATCTCGGACCTTATTGAGAATTGCTCTTCTTTTTTATTTGCTGACACTGCAATGACTCAAAATAATTAGATTTCTGAAACAACATAGAACAAGCTCCCAATTTCAGCTTTGTGACAGGCTCATTGATAAAAGTTGCTCAGTCAGAAACTTAGTTGGGGAGGATGAATGTTTATTATCCCAGTCTTGTGAAGTAAAGGAAATAACAAGGGAATTCATCCATCCCTTGTTAAAGACAGAAGTCATTATTATGTTTTCTTCACCAAAATGAGCACACATTGAATGTTCAGAGATTGATTCTCCCTACTCCCTCTCTATTTGAAGTTTGTCTTCCTACACATTATAGGAGATATTTTCAGCATCAGAATCATCTGGAAGATGTTCAGACTGTACCTTTGTCCTTTTGAGAGCAAAGAAAGTAACTTTCAACCTAGTCAAAAGATAAAGAAAGTGTGGTGTCTGCTAATAAAGTCAGATGAATTACAATGACAAGCATATTTTACCACTATATTTCCAGATTTGGCATAATGGCCAATAGCCTTTGGTGTACATATAAAACCACACAACTCACATTTCTGTTCTGTATGGTGCTATGCATTCCTACAGTGCTTGTTAAGTGTCCAGTTTGTGCAAGGCTACTTCGAGCTGGGGGTAGACATAGGGATACAACATGACCCCACATTCAAGGAAAATCAAACCCAGAAAGGAGAAATGCTGTTTCTGTGCTGAACTTTACTTTACATTTACTTGTGAAATTGAGGTAGTTTCTTGTCCAGATGTCCTTTATATGAATTGAACACTTGCTTTATTGTGGATTTTACACAGGTCATAGACCAGATAAATTAAAATGGAAATAGACCATGCCTTGGTAGAAAAGATGTAAGAGTGTGTGAACAGACAGGAAAAAGTTACAGAGAAATAAATACATGTATAGTTCGAGTATTTCAAAATTTGGAGTGCTGATTGCTTGGGCAGTAAATATACCACTGAGGTCCCTGAGTGGGGCAAACATTCTGTACTCACCTACTCAATTCACCTGTCATTTGTCATACTGTGTTGCCTTACATGTTGTGGTGATGCTGAAAGCTCTGACACTAGTAATTCAAATACCAGTAGATTTCAGCATAGCGTCCCAAGCAAGGCAGACTTGGGAGAAAGTGTGGCAGTCTACTTTGGAGAAACGTGGCCACTGCAAACCGGATGGGAGGAGCAGCCGAACATTCTCTGATCTCGGGCTGGAACATGAGGCCCAAAAGCTAGAACGTGGTAAAATACGACTAGGACAGTGCCGGCTTCTCAAAGCGGCCTTTCGTGGCATGGATGGAGTAAAGCATTTGAGACTTTCATTTTCTTATACAGCAAATTCAAATGATGAAGAGCTGCAAACGTTCATTAATCATTGGAGCATAGAATTGTACAATGTATAAATCCAGAAGACTAAACTAGGGTGGGACAGAACTGGGCATTGCTTTGCTTCGTTGTACATAGATAGTTTCACTATGAGTCAGAAATGACTAAACAGTATGAACAATGACTAAACTAAAGGCTAGAAGTTCAAACCTACCCAGCAGCATCATAAAGAAGGCTTCACAATCGATTTCCATCAATATTACAGTCAAGAGAATTCAATGGAGCAGCTCTACTCTATAATATACATTAGAATAGACTCGGCAGCCACAGGGTTTTGGAGGGTATATTACAATTTTGTCTTGCTTCTGTTTGGTTTGTGTTTTGAACTCTTATCTAGGAAATGAAATACACGGTGATGCCTGATAGAGGAGAGAACACACATTGTGCAGATCAAAGCAAAGGGGGTGTGTAAAGGACTGAAGGCTAAGGTGCCCAGAATACAAAGATTCAAGGAAAGAAAATCTCAAGGTGAGCTAGATGGCGGCTCAATAATGTGGCGCTCGATAGACATGTTACGGATTTTGGATTTTGTCCTGTATAAAATGAAAATTGCGGAAGGATGTTTAGCAGCTAAAATGACATGATTAGCTTTGTATTTTTAAAGGTTACTTGGGCTGCAGGGTAAATAGTGAATGGAGGGAATAAGACCCAGCAGTTAGAAGCAAGAGAGAAGATGTGCATATTGAAAAGTGGGTAGTTCTCTGAAAAACCATTCTCCTGGTAAAAAAGAAAAGGACTGACTATGATCCATGGAAAATTGCCATTTATGCAATATTGGTTTTATCGGAATATATTTATGTATATATACACATATATAGATAAACAGATATCAAATGTATTTAAATGGTTGCTTTTAATAGGCTTCAGGGGAATGAAGAATAGGGGTAGAAGAGAATGAAAAATGGAATTAAAAGCAAAGGGCCATATATGGTCCATAAATAATTATGGCTATGAATTTGGGAGATGACTAACAGGAAATCTTGCATCTACTTCCTCCCATTAAACACAGAGAAACGTGTAAAATAAATATTAAGAGACAGGTTGCAAAGACTACCGCACATGAGAGAATATGATTGATTTGACTACACAAATATCATAGAAAATTTTAAATGATAGATACGCAAATGCATCCTTACTGAGACAGTGTCTTAGACTGAGTACTCTGAATTTTTGTTGCTGGTTTATGTTTTTAAGGTTTTTGGTAGATGAAACCCAGGACTGATGAACCCATAGAGACAGCAAGTAGAATAAGGGTTCCTGGGGGGTCCTGTGGGGCGGGGGAGGCAGCAGGGGGTAAAGTGGAGATGATATCAAGGAGTTCAAGAAGGAGGAGAATGTTTTGAAATGATATGATATCTGTATTAGCTACCAATAAAATATTGTTTTGAAATGTTGTTTTGAAAAAGCAACAAGAGTCAGTGAAATATTTACATATAATATTATATAGATAGATAGGTATATAGTTAGATAGCTATATAACCAAAAGTTTTATATACACACACACTCCGGTGGTTTTATGTTAAACTGCTTAACCACAAAATGGGTCCAATTTACCAGCCAGTCAATAGGAGGAAGATCAAGCAATCTGCTTCCATAAACTTTTACAGCCTCAGAACCACTATATAAGGTTGCTAATCAGCCAGAATAGATTCAATGGCAGTGGATACAATGCATATTAAGAGACACATTTATCTAAAAGGAAGAGCTCACTCAGTCGCAGATGCTGGCAAATCCCAAGTCCAAGTGTCAGACATTGGGGTAGAGGCTTCTCCTGATTCAAGTGTGTGAAGAGGCTGACAAATCCCAAACGAGCAGGTCCAATGGAAGGTTAGTCAGGGTACATTAAAGAAACAAAATCCACAGAAAATCATATGTATATAAGACTGAGTTTTATATAAAGGGTTAGTGTACGTTAAGAAAGCATCCAAACCTAGTGTTGCCCAAGCCCACAAGTCCAACACTAACCCATTAACCCATATGTCCGACACCAATCCACAAAGTTTTCCTCTGTCTCACAAAACACACATAATGATGCTGACTGCAGGAGGAAAGCCAAATCAGTGAATGTGTAAGCATCTCAGCGCTGGCAGGGGTCTCCGCATGGGTGCTCCAGCACCCAGGGCTGCATCAGGGTAGGCCCATGTGGCTTCTCCTCAGGGATGTGTTGCAGAAATGAGCCTTGCCAGCTGAACCAGGCAACTGGCTAAGGCAGCTGCACCCTGGTCCTACCATCACAAAGCAAGAGACCTGAGAATGAGAAAGGCGAGGCTCACTGAGCCATTTATCCCTCCGCCCTTCAATTAACCCCATATGTGTTTATCGGCCAGGTTGGCACAATGAACCTTAACTCCCTCAATGACTCACAGGTTGCAGAGGCTGACATATTACAAAAACCAAAGGTCAAATGAGTGCCAGATGCAGGATCCAAAATAATCAAGCAACCTAACAAAAGAAAAATCTCATACTAACATGCCGAAATAAAAGAGATTTTAAAGGTGGAACACTGCTCTCTCCATACATTACAAGTGTAGTTCAAATGCAATGAAATAAGGAAAGAAGGAACGCTGGCAGGAGTGAGTTTACACTGCTCTTCTGGGATGATGATCATCCTAGGGGTGATGTTTATGAAGTGGTATGGAGCTAGAACCTATATTATGTTTAAGGCTTCAAAATGGAGAAAAGGAAAATACAAGAAAGAAATTTAACACATATTTCTAGCTTGTGTGATTGCATAGATGATAGTATCATTCAAGATATATAAGAATATGAGGAAGAGTAGATTTGACAATATTGGGGTATTTTTCCATTTTCTATCTATTTTTTATTCTATATCCCATTTTCACCTCTGTGACCCTGCACTTTGCTGTGTGCAGAGCAAGAATGATTAGGACACTTTCTTGCCTTTTGTGCAATTTAGCTTATTCAGCAAATGCTGTCTGGTCACAGAGTAGGTAAAGGCCTTTTCAGAAGTGCCAGTTATCTGTTCTGATCTGATAGTCAACAAAGAGACTTCTTGGTTTATATAAAATTCTCATCTTTCCCCAACGATGAATTGTTCATGATGACTGTGGATAAAGGTACTAGTTCTTTGAATTGTAGACTTTTCTTTTTCACCATTATATATGCAATGTCGACGCAATAAGGTGAATAAGCCATAGTAGCACAATTGTTAACTAGCTTGATATTTGCTGATGCAGCTCATATACAGTTACACTTATCCAATGGAAGGCCAATGACTTACTGGTTCATCAAGAATCAATGGGCAGAGAGAAAGTTGACAGATTTTAGGAGACTTGGTCTAAAGAAGAAGCCCAGGACAGACCTGATGAGCTAAAAGAAGAAAATAATCTTACAAGGAGAACGATACTGTCTTGAAATGATAATGAACATGCTATTAAGTGAACACGCTATTAAATGAAAGGAAAAAATAATTTAGAAGTGGTTTTCTAGATAATCTCTGTTTTAAAATATTGATTATTCATATTCTCTTAAATATCCCATTAAATACTTTTGAAACATTCATTTAATAATAATTATATAAGGAAAATGTTTTAGATCTTTAGAATTATTTTATTTGTTGGAATTTAATCCATAGATCATGTTATTCCATATTTTAATCATGTCAAGTAGAATTGTAGAACTGTGCCACAGTTTCCAGGCCTTCTTTTTCTCCATGAACTCCTTGACATCGTCGTCTTTTAACACACCCCTCCCCCACCATATCCCCTTCTTCCACTTGCTGTCCCTACCGGATGATCCATCCTGGGTTTCATATACTGAAAAATGGAAAAGCATATAATAGAGCTTCAAGAGGATGGCCTCATTGACATAGCAGCTCTGAGATGCACTCTAATGGGAACAAACAAAACAAGAAAAATTAAGAATACAGAATATTTTGGAAACCAGCTCAAGGCAAGCCTGCATCACAGCGGGGAATTTACTGATAAAGTTATAATGGCTCAGCTCAGATTTATGCTTTTGATCTTCTCTACTCCTCTCTCACAAGCACTCTGTTTAGTGACCACTTTCCTCCCATCCCTCAATTTTACATAGGAGAGTTCTCTAGAGGCTTATTTCCTACAGAGTTCCACTAATGAATTTGGGGTCCCACTGTCATTCATCACCTTCTGCACACCAGATTCTCATAGTTTAGCCTCTGATACTGATCCCTCCTTCAACTTCAGATTTTATGGATTCCAATCCTTTGATGACTGATGATAGTGTGCTTCTTCCATGTGGACTTGTTGACATCTCACTTAGATGGCTGCCTGTTTGGAGACAAATCTTTTTAATTAATATTTAAAATTCATTCTCATTTTTATTGTTATCTGCCTTCCAGTAAGCTCTGAAATATGGCAATCCCACAGACAAGTGATCATCAGCTCACCTCTGTCCCTTGACTGGTTAAGGAGGAGATCTTTATGAATCATTGATTTTCATTAGTTAATTTTTGACATACATTGCCAGTATTTTCCTCCTAGGTCATCTTAGACTGGAAACATCAATAAATCCTGTTCAGTACACATCTCAACTACCAGATGATGGTGGCTACGAGTGAGGTTGGGCATTGAATAAGGAAGACCGATGAAAAAATTGATGCACTTGAATTATGGTGCTAGAGAAGCGTATCGAAAGTATCATGGACTGCCAAAGGACAAATAGATATGTCTTGGAAGAAGTACAGCTAAATTGCTTCCTAGAAACAAGGATGGGACCTGTTATGAGGAGAGACCAGTCCCTGGAAAAGGGCATCATGGTTGGTAAAGTGAATGTGCAGTGACACACAGAAAAGCCTTAGATGAAATAGATTGGCACAGTTCCTGCAATAATGGCTTAAAAATAAGAACAATTGTATGGCTGGGGCAGGAGAGGAAGTGATGGCGCAGGACAGGGTATGTTCGGGTCTGTTGTACAGAGAGCGCCGTGCGTGCCAACCAACTCAAGTGCACCTGACAACAATAAGTATGAAATGACCTAGCCCCAAGGATCTGGCACCTTACAAAAAGATGCTCCATTTCATTATTAATCACTAAATAATGAAAACAATCAGGATTTCTACAAACCAACTCAAATAAATGAACAAAAATATCCCTCCTCACAACCCTAGGAGTAAGAAAATAATTATTTGGAGTTCTAAGGACACAATCACACTTAAGATAAGTGTGCCAAATAATATAACAGTGAAAAGTATTCTTTCCCATTGGCTTTAACCCATCACCATTATTGTTCAAGGCACAGGGATCTAATGTTACCCCAACTAAAAGAAAATACAAACTCTTTTATCTTATTTATACAGTTCAACAAAAATGATGACTAGATCACTACTTCTATGACCTTGATAGGACCCTGGGTCATGTCTCTTACCCCAGGCAGTGTCTTCGTTGGAAGTCTCAACCTTTCTCTTTTGGAGACTAACTTCAAAATGGCTTATATTTATCACCTGGTATTCAACCTGTCAATAATTATTCATTCTCCCACACTTTTTCTTCTGTCCATAAAGCATCAGATCTTACTAATGTGGAAATCTCAGTACTCTTGTTCCTGCAACTAACTCATAGTCAGAGTTTCTAATAAAATATGACCGAGGAACTGGCCGACAGGGAAAGGCAACAGCTTCATGGCAGTGCTGAATTCATTAGTCAGCAGGATAAAAATGTAATTTCATTTTTACTTTTTATTTTTGCCAAAGACAAAATCATGACTATGCTAGCTGGCCCAGCAATACCTGAGAGTGGTCATTGGGGTAGTTGACGTTTTAACTGAATTTGGTTCTGATGGCTTTAGTAAATTGGGGAAGTTTACTCGAAGGAAAAAAGGTGAGGCAAGGTGTCCATGCAACGGATGTGTAGTACTGAAAGGAGATTGTCTTTCCTCTTAGGAAAGTATTTGTGTGCTCATCTTGTGAAAATTGTGCTCGGTTTAAAATTGGTGTATTATATATCAAGCCAAAATTAATTCACTCTGTTTTATAGATCAGCCACAGCAAAGAACTAAAACAATAGCTTGTACAACAAAGCACTCATGTGCTTGCATCTGGAATTTACAAGTATTTTGAATGCCAGTCAGCCTGTCAGTAATTTAAATTACCAACTTCATTAAAGTAATCAATCGTTGCCTGATTCATATCATTCAAAGGCTGAAGCCACTTTCATGTAGAGGTTAGTCAGATGGAAATTTTTGGATTGGCCAAATTTTGTCTACCTGGAGCAAACCTAGAAGATTTATCATGGTTGCAATATATCAAGCAATACACAATTAAGCCCACTCCCATTTAGTCAATAGCAGTTTATAGTAAAGAACTGCCCCGTGGGATTTCTTTGTGGAAGCAGGCTATCTTTTTTGTTTTCTCCTGCTAAGTACGTGGTAAGTTCCAGGCACCAACCTTTTGGTTAGCAGAGGCCTTCTGTACCCGCCATAGCACCAGGGCACTTTTGTCACATTGAGAATTCTCTTAATTAGTCGTGATAAATAAGATCATGTTTTCCCCTTAAAACTGACACAGATGTAGATTAATATGGAATCTCTAACTGAAATGTCTGAACTTTCTTCCCCTAGCACAAGCAAGGAAGAATCAAATTTGAAATATGTAACAGACTGAAAAAAATACAGTCTCAAATTTTCATTTTATACATAACTGGCCATAAATCCAAGTTACTTACCATAGGCCCAAGTCAGTAGGAAAACCAGGAATGGAGACCGAAATCACTGATTCTTGTTTTAAAAATAAAATATCTATTTTTATTAAAATTGATGTCCAAAGAGTAAAGGTTGTTTTCAGGATTTTTTGACATGGAAGGTTTGTGATTAGCTTGTGCTCAATAATTTACTCAAATTTACCACAATATAAAATAATCATTTTATATGATTATAAAACCCAATATTGACATCAAGTCAGTTCCAATTTATAGAAACAGCAACAAATAGATGGATATTATATAAAAGTAAAATTCCCTACTTGTAGAAATCTTGATCAATATAAAAAAGGGAAAAAGGAAATGTGTATAATTCCAACACCCATATATAAAAACAGGTACCATATAGAACATTTATATTGTTTTCATTTTTTACATATCTATAATTTTCATTCGATTTTTCCATTTCTTTTGAAAAAATCTATTATGTACTAGTGCTAGAAGTTAGAAATATGCCTAAATACAAGAAAAACACTTATTGGTGTTTTATTTCTAGTTCTTGGGAAAATTACAATTAAATAAAGAATACAAAGCAATGATTTATAACCATAATTACAAAGAGAAATGAGGTGTCACTTGACTATATAACAGAGGTTGAGAAAAATTTCTCTAAGGAAAAGATTTTCAGGTTGATCTAAAGAAAGGAGTAAGATGCCAATTTACTGGACGTTCAGTTTCTAGTACATTCATAAAATTTGATAAAACAATCTTTCACTATGGAGATTTAATATGTACTTCATAACTGATAGGAAATTCTACT
>NW_022111321.1:13855615-13857308 GCF_000313985.2 Echinops telfairi
AATCAAATTCTAGCTGAGAGCATCTTTAAAATTTCTGAATTCAGTTGCCTTATTTCTCATTGATTTTTTTCTGCTCTTCTTAGTTGTTAACCTTTTAACAACTTTTAACATAAGTGGGGAAGTTAAGGAGTATCACTTTTAACATAAATTAAGGAGTATCACTTTTAACATAAGTGGGGAAGGTAAGGAGTATTGCTACTAAATTTCTAGGCCATATATGTGCAAGTTTATTCCAAAGAAAACATATTAAAATGTATCTTCGCTATCATGTTGGCTGAAGACATGTTCTATCATTGATGCACCTATCTTAGTCTTGTGAGCGTGCCTTCTGAAAAGGATCCAATCAAAACAGTGACTTCTGAAGGGATCTGCTGGACCTGTTAAAACCAAACCTAGAGGTCAGCTCAAAGGACTATGGCCATTGCTTTGGGGGGGGATACAAGGTGGTAATATTGGGAGGTTTTCTTCAAAAACATGGAATTATCATGGGAGCTTGGTATGAAGAACTTTTAAGAAAATAGAAAACTGCATCGGTGAAAAAAAGTAAGGACGTTACAACTAGAACTGTTTTCAACCATGACAATGAATGTACCAAGAAATAGAAATCCTGTGCTTTATGGCACCGAGTGACACTGGTTTTAGCCTTCACTTTATGTCACCATTTGGGTGTTTCAGTTAGTGTAGTGAAAAGCACCTTGGTCCAAAGATACCAACTTAAAACAAAGAACCAATGTTTATCTTTAAATAAAAATATTAACATAGGAAAATGTGCTGATACTGGCTGTATCTATAGTCAAATATAGTTTAATATTTCCTGCATGAATCATCTGTATGGGATGACAGGAAGTAATTCAGAGTCACTTTCTTTCTTATGAGACATAAATCTGGAAAATAGTGCAATCCTACGTCCATAAAGAAGAATGATAATAAAAAGATCAAAATGGTAGGCTCAGAAGTGGTAACATTATGATGCAATACAATAATAAAAATAAATATGTGTTCTATTACTGAAAAATTTTCAGAGACAGATGACTAGGAAAAGAAGATAGGTTGAATTTGAATATTAAAAAGAGGGCATTTGATGAAATGCATGTTAGCTATATGATAATTGTTATGTTACAACATATATAACATTGTTTAAATGAAAATATGATTTACGCTTCATGGTTTCTAAAAGACAAATACGTGTGGCATACTATATTTTTAAGAGCCCAGTAATCATAGATAGCACTTGATTAGTTATTTTGTATTTGAAATAGTTTGCATATCCATGGATGATTCTCTACTTAAAACCATTATATAGTATGCAATCATCTGTCATTCTTACCTAAAACAATAACATCATATTCATAAACAAGTATACTTAGCACTAGCAAACCCTTTAATCATGTTCAATTGTATGGATTGCAAATTCCTCTTTAGCTAGTCCAAACAGCACATATCACCAATATTTCACTGCCCATGCTCCTTGGCGGTGCTTCCAAGAGTCTCCATAAGTTCATCATAGTATAATTATTTACCTAATTTCCCAATAGCTTTGTCTCATGTACCTTGTTTTTGTTCATTGTGAAAATATTTCCTATTCCAATTCTTTATTCCTGTTGATCCCTCTCCCCATTCTAAATACCTCTGCTCTATTTGTCCACCAACTTCTTGTTGAAGTATCTCTTTTCTCTTATTTTCTACTCCCAAG
>NW_022111321.1:13858614-13863334 GCF_000313985.2 Echinops telfairi
CCCACACAAATAGGAAGCAAACAAAAAAACAAACAAAACTAACAACAATAATTGAACCATAAACACAAAACCCTCATAGAATATAGAAATAAAACATAGAAACCCCTCAATAGAAAAGACAACGGAAAATATAAAAAACCAGAACAACTTTTAAAATATATTTAAAAGGAGATGAAATGAGAAGGTGGTATTGCAATGCAACCTAATTACATCTTCCATAATCCACGTTACAGTGCCCTGGCTGATAGCAAGGCTATTCACCTCCCCGAACTCTGCTCTGCGGGGACTCACCAGACGTGTAATCCATGTATGAACACTACAAATGATTTTGCGCTTCCGCTGTCAGCCATAGCCTTCCGGAACTAGGCGTTCACAATATAAGCTCTGATGCCAGTCTCTCCGTTAGATTTGAATTTTATTTTCAATCTTTGGATCACCCCGGCTGGTGCGCTTCTTTCTTTGATGTGAACTTCGCTGGTGCCTCGCTTAGATGACCATTGTCTTTAAGACAAGAATGCTGGTGCTGTTATGATTGCTAGTGGGACTGCTAACTGCAAGGTCAGCAATTTGAAACCAGCAGCTGCACCATGGGAGCCAGACAGGGATTTCTACTCCCCTAAAGAGTTCCAGTCTTAGAAACTCAGAGGGACAATTGTATACTATCCTGTAGGGTCAATACAAATCAGCGCCACTCCATGGCAGTGAGTTTAAGTTTTTTGAGGTTAGGATCCTATCTGAATCCTGAGAACCATCTGACTTCCTCACCACACTTTACTCTTGCACCCAGAGCTTCAGCGATGTCTTCCTGCGGTCGAGCATCAAGTAGAGTCATGTCATAAAAGCTAGTTGTTCTTTAACTGGAGCTAGGATTAAGTATGAGCCGCAAATCCATTCAGATGCCTTGGTTTATCTTTCCCTCCGATCCCCTTTACAGCCATCATTGTCATTTTATGACAGAGAACATTAAACATCATCCCCCTAGGACTTACAGTAATTCTATTGATAATATAAGGTAATTCTATCATAGTGGCAATGGTACACAATCTGAAACACTATTGAGAAAAGAAAATTATACAAGTATAGGCTAGCTTCAGACTGAAATACATGAATTATTGACTTGTACGAATGAAACTCTTAAGTAACTGGATACTTCATACAAACAATAGAGATTTATGATATGGTTAAACTTTCAATAATGCTCATTCACAATGGCGGAACCATGCCTACCAGATTCATATGTGTCCTAAGAAAGCAAGGAGGGCATTCAAATTGTAAATTAATGGTAGTCCGGGCGACTGTTCATTGGGCACACTCAATGCAAGAGATGCAAACCTTGAGACAGCAGTCTTCTGCTTCTTCTCACACTTCTGCGCTTCATCCTTAAGTCCAAGGCGCATGTCAGTTCCTTAAATAAGTTACAGTTGAGTTTGAGGTCAAGCCCTGTTCACTTAATTGGGTTTCCACATTGACTCCTTCTGGTGTGACCTATGAAGGATTTTGTGTCCATTGAAAGAACAGTCTAAAGACCCAAGAGACTATAACCCATGGCCTGAGTCACCAAGGCTGGATAGAAACTAAGTAAAAAGTGGTCAAGTAGGAACATAGTACCAGCATATTCTCCCCTATTGGTCTATATAATTACTGTTAAGCAGTTTTCCACAATGGAGGGTTTCTCGACCCATTTATTACACATAATTGTAATATCCATCTCAGAGACAGAAATGTCTCTCCTTTCACGTTGACTTGAACTTCCAGTAACGTTTGCTCATGATTCTTATAGGGATGTCTGCTGTTTCTGAGCGACCTTAGGACAATGAATAGTAACAACAGAATGGGCTTCTCCCTATCCCTCCATCAGGAGAAACTGACCCCACCTGAGTGAAGTCACCTCTCTTGAAGGGCTTTTTGATATATATATATAAAGGGGTGATATTTGGTCTATATGCACAAGGAAGGTTCTCTACCACCTTGCTTGGGAGAATGGATTAGAAAATTACATAACCTGAGAGCAGAGCCAGCTTCATTTTGGTGTTTATCCTTATGGTAGAGAAGACATACAATATTTGTCTTTATGTGATTGAATAACTTCACTCAGTATAATAGTTTCCAGGTCTTCCCATGTCATGAAGTATTTCATGACATAGTGATTTTATCACTATGTTTTGAGAGATGCATATGATTCCATTGTGTGTATCCATTCTTCTAATGGTCATTTGGACTGTTAGCAGCGTCTTGGTATTGTGAAATATGCTGTAATGAACATGGGGGGTCATATGTCTGTTCGTGTTCTGCTTCTTATTTCTTTGAGGTATATCCCCAGCAAAGATATTGCTGGATCATATGATAGTTCTAGTCTCACAGTGGTTGTACAAATATACAAGCTTAATATCAGTGTATGATAGTTATAATCTCTCCACACTCTGTAGCATTTTTTGTACTTTGTTTTTATGAATCAGGTTATTGTTGTGGGTATAAGGTGGTATGTCATTGTTTTGATTTGTATGCCCTGCATGGCTCATCACATGTGTTTGTTAACCATTCAAGTGCCTTCCTTTGTGAATTATCTATTTACATGTTTTGCCCATGATTTAATTGGACTTGGATTTTTTAGAAAAGTTATTATTGAGGTGGTGTCACAATATTAATGATTTTAGTAATTAGTCCCTTATCTATTGTTTCATTGTTAAATATTTTTCCCAATCCATTGACTTTCATGTTAATCTTTAGATGAAGTCTGTTAAAGTGCATAAGTGTTTATTTTTAACAGATCCTAGACAGCTATTTTGTCTTCTATAGTGTGTCCTTTATTTATTATATTTGGTAATATGTGTATGCCCTGCAATAGAGTCCTTAAGTTTGTCCCAGTTTTCTAATTGATGATCCTTATAGCTCTGAGGTTTGCATTGAGGTCTTGAATCCCTCAAGTTCATTTTTGTGTATGGGGTGAGGTATGGGTCCAGTTTCATTCAAATGCAGATAGAGAAATAACTGCTCCAGTGCCATTTGTTAAAGGGCATCCCTTTCCCGTTTAATGTTTTTGGTTCCTTTGTCAAAATTCAGTTGTCTGGTGGACAATTTTATTTCTTGGTTTTCTAGCCTGTTCCATTGGTTTATGTATTTATCATTGTATTAATACCAGTCTGGTTTTACTGCAATGACTGTGAAATAGGTTTTGAGTCCAGGTAGTGCAAAATCGAGTTTGTTCTTTTGAGAAGTTTCTCTTGGCTTAGCCTGGGCCTCTTTTCTCTCCAAATGATGTTGGTAAATAGTTACTCCATTTTCTTAAATAGTGAAGTTAGGATTTGATTGGAATTGCATTGTATTTGTGGATTGCTTTATGTAGTATTGGCACTTTCAAAATATTATGTCTCGCTATCTATGAACATGGGATATTTGTCCATTCACAAAACTGCCTCTTGATCCATTTACAGGTTCCATATGAATACAATTAAGTGTTCTGAAATTCCCAATGTTTTCAAGACTATTCATAGTTTTCATCGTCCAGACAGTCAAATAATTTGCACAGGTAAATGTATTTCTGATATTCTCTGCTTTGAGACCAAATCCATCTGACATTAGTAATGATCTCCCAGTTCTATGCCCTCTTCTGAATCCAGACTAAAACCTCTGGCAGCTCATTGTAAATGTGCTGCTGCAAATACTACTGAATAATATTCAACAGAATGTTACTTGTGTGTCATATCAACGATATTTTCATATAGTTTATGCATTCTATTGGGTCTCCTTTCTTTGGAATTGTATAAATATAGATGCCTTGCAGCCAGTTGGTCAATTAGCTGTCTTTAATTTCCTGGCATAGATGAGTAAGTGCTTCATCAGCTTATTGAACCATTTCAGTTGGTATTCCATCAACTCCGAGAATCTCGTTTTTGGCTAACGCCTTCAGAGCACCTGTGACTTTTTCCTTTGATTCCAGGGGTGGTTTGTGTTTGTTTGCTTATTTATAATGGAAGTTGCAGCTATGAGAGTGTTTTGTGAGAAATTTATTTTACTTTCCATGTCTTAATTTGGAGGCAGAAAAACAGGCAATGACAATAGTTATTGCTAGCCATAGATGTAAATATTTTATTGAAAAATGCTATTTTTTTCAATTTAAAATTTTTGAAATTTTTTTTATTAAATACTTTTATTGGGGCCTCTGACATCGCTTATCACAATCCATACATTTCCTCCAATGTGTCAAGCACATTTGCACATATGCCAGCATCATCTGTTTCAAAGCATTCTCTTCCCACTTGAGTCCCTGATATCAGCTCCCCATTTCATCCCCCTCCCTCCCCACCTGCCCTCCCTCATGAACCGTTGATAAGTTATAGATTACTATTTTAGACTGATAACTGATCTGACAGTGTTTCTTTTATGGTCAATGAATAATTTTTGCGGTATTGTTAAGGTAAAGACATATTAATACTTTTGTTATTATTTTCCTTATTACTTTAAAGTGACTGAATCACTAGAATTTTTTCATTAAAATATTTGGAGTTCTTGTGGTTGTCTCACATTTTCTGAATCATTTTCATGTGTAATTTCAACATTCCAGAACAGTTCAGATTTCAACAACCTAAAGTCTTATGATTCTGAGAACATATTGTTTTGCTGAATGGAACATACATTTGGCATTTTAAAAATTATTTTGAATTTTTTAGATAATGAATAAACCATAATGTGGAACTTTTATCTTAATTGCAGCATGCTGAAA
>NW_022111321.1:13864681-13873500 GCF_000313985.2 Echinops telfairi
TAGAACAAATTGTTCTTGCATTGAGGGAGTACTTGAGTGGAGGCCCAATGTCTGTCTGCTGCCTTATATAAATATATGTATATAGATCTATTCCCCTATCATTATATATAAATGTATTTACATATATACATGCATGGATTTAGACCTCAAAAAATGTCCTTTGCCTCCTAGTTTTTCTTCTATGTCCTTTTACTTTCCTCTTGTCCCACTATCATGTTTGGCCTTCATTTGGATTTCGGTAATTCCTTTCGGCTCCACTGCGCTTGATGACCCCCGCCACCCCACCCCACCCCCACCGCCCAAACCAGGCATCCTATGGTCCTCCTCACCATCAATTTTAGATCACTTGTTTTCCCTTTGTGCCTTGGTTTGTTGGTACCTGCCTTCCTTTCCCCTACTTCCTCCTCTCCCATGCCCAACCCAGAGCTATCGGTCCCGTTGTTTTCTCCTCTGGATTGTTTATCCTGCCTATCTAGATAAACATGCAGAAATAATAATAAGCATAAAAATAAGGCAAAGCAAAATAAAACAGCAACAACAATAAAACCAACAGAAAAATTGAAAATACTATAAACAGTTCCAGGTCTACCTGTTGACCTTTATGAGTGTTTTCAAGTCAAGTATAATGGAATGCCACACCCTTAGCTCATGTAGCTGTGGTTTGGGGATCCAAGCCCATGGGCCCCACCCACTACATTCTCCCTTCTACCCTTTCCCTGTGCAATTACTCCTGTCCTCTGTGCTCGGAGCAGTGGAGCTGCGCCCTAACAGAAATAGCTAGACCCTCCTTCCCATCTGCCCTCTTGTCCAGAAGTTTGCCTAGCCAAGAACAGACTGTCCAACGCTCACCCTGGCCCCAAGGTGTAGTTTTTTTATTCCTTGGGGACTTAGTTGCTTTCCTCCTCTTGCTGCTCTGCTGCAAGCCCTTAGTGTTCCGCTCTGGCGTGGTGGGGTCAGATCGGGCACAACTCCCACACCTTGTCTCCAGTGCTGTCCCCCATAGGGCTATGGGTCAGTGAGGGACATCTTATCTCATGGTGGGGTTGCCCCTATTGTCCTCTCTGTGTATTGGCTGCTCTGAGCAGGAATATTGTCCTCGGGGCTTGGTGGGTCAGGATGTGTTCCACTCTCTCTTCCTCCCCCTTCATTTGCTCCTGATCTGATGTGCTGCTCTCCCTGAGCTGCAGCTTCAGTGCTGTCCTTTGTGCATTCTTCTGATGTGTGTGGGGTTGAGATGTATTCTCTGTGCCAAAGTTTTCAGGTTTGTCCCATTTCCCTCTTTGACAGTCCTAATAGTTTGGGGTTTTACCTAAAGGTCTGTGATCCACCCTGAATTTATTCGTGTGCATGGAGTGAGGTGAGAGACTTACTGCAGTTTTCTGTAGGTAGATATCCATTTTCCCCAGCACCACTTGTTGAAGAGGGCATCTGCTTTCCATGTGGTATTTTTTGAGCCCTTATAGGAGATCAGTTGTCTGTATTTTGATGATTTTATTTCTGTATTTTCAGTTCTCTTACATTGGTCTGAGTATCTATCATTATACCCATACCACACTGTTTTGACCATGGTGGCTGTATAATATTTGCAAAAGTCAGGTAAAACAACCCCTCCAACTTTGTCCTTCTTGAAGAGTTCTATGTGAATTCTAGGCTTCTTCTTTCTCCATATGAAGTTGGTAATCAGTTTTTCCAAATCTTTAAAGAAAGATGATGGCATTTGTAACGGGATAGCATGGGACTTATATAGTGCCTTGAACAGAACTGACATTTTTACTATATTGAGTTTTCTGATCCATGGGCATTGGATATTCTTCCATTTGTTGCACTCACTCTGGGTTTCTCATAATAGTGTTCTGTAGTTTTCCTCATACAAATCGTTTGTTTGTTTTTTTTAGTCACGTATATCGCTACATATTTCAATTTGTGCTTGACTATTGTGAAGGGTACTGCCTTTTTTATCTCTTCTTCTGTGGTCTTGTCTGATGTGTATATCAATCCAATAGACTTCTGCCTGTTGATCTTGTATGGCCACTATGACATATTCTTCTATTGCTTCCAGTTCTCCCCTTGTGGAGCTTTGGGATTTTCCATATATAAAATCATTTAATCTGCGAATAACAATAGATTCACCTCATCCTTCCCCAGGTGAATACCTTTGATGTATTTTCTTTGTCTTATGTTGTTAGCTAGGACCTCCAGTACGATGATAAATAGGAATGGGGACAAGAGGCATCCTTGTCTGGTCCCCTTTTTTCAGAGGGATTGTTTTTGTCTTTTCTCCATTTAACACCATGTTAGCTTTTGGTTTCTCATATATAGTTTGTATTATATTGGGGACTTTTCCTTCCATTCCTATATTCTTGAATTTCTGAAACAGGAATGGATGTTGGATCTTGTCAAATGGTTTTTCTGAATTTATCAATATTAACATGTGGTTCTTGTAGTTTTTCATGTCAATGTGGTGAATGATACTAATGGTCTTTTGTATGTTGAACCATCCCTGCATCCCTGGTATGAATCCTACTTGGTCACGGTGAATTATTTGCTTTATATACTTTTGTATTCTATTGGCCAGTTTTTTGTTAAGGAGTTTTGCATTGATTAGGGATATTGGTCTGTAGTTCTTGATTTTTGTGGGATCCTTGCCTGGTTTAGGTATCAGGGTTATACTAGCAACATAGAAAGAATTTGGTAGTTTACCACGTTTTTCTATGTTCTGGAAGTGTTTGTGTAGGATTGGTGTCAATTCTTCCCTGAATGCTTGGTAGAATTCTCCTGTGAAACCATCTGGCCCATAGGATTTTTTGTTCATAATCCCTTGATAACTTTGTCTATTTCTTCTTTTGTTATGGGTCTTTTGAGATTCCTGGCATCCATCTAGGATAGTCTAGGGAGGGATAGTTTTTCCAACTATTGGTCCATGTCTTCAAGTTGTTGAATTAATTGGAGTCCAGGCCTTGTTGTACTGTGTAATTTTCCTTTTGATTTAATTGTGGTCTATTGTAATGTCTCCTGTTTCATCTCTTATCCTTGCTATTAAAATTTGTTCCTTCCTTTCTTTCAGGTTTGCCAGTGGTCTGTTGATTCTGTTACTCCTTTCAAAGAACCAACTTTCACCAGCATTATTTTTCCCATAGTTTTCCTGTTTTCCCTCTCCTGAATGTCATCCTCAATATTTATTATTTCTTTTCTTTCACTATTAGTAGAATTGTCCTGTTGACTCTCCTCTAGTTGCTGCAAATTTTCTGCCAGCATATCAATCTTAAGTCTCTCTTGCTTTTTCATGTATGCATATATTGCTATTAAATTTCCACTGATTTTGATTTTGGTACATCATATTCTCATTCTCATTCTCATTGGCTTCTAGAAATTTGCTAATTTCATCTCTGACCTGGGACAGTAACCACACCTTTTGCAATAGAGAGTTATTCATCCTCCAATTGTTTGCCCTTGTTTACTTCGTTGTCCTTTTGTTGATTTCCAACTTTGTGGCACAGGGATTGGAGAGAGAGGTCTGTATGATCTCAATGTGCTTGAATTTATACAGATTCGCCTTCTGTCCCAGCATGTGGTCCATCTTCAAGTATCTGCCATATGGGCTTGAAAAGAATGTGATTTTTTTTTTCAATTTGGGTGGAGAGCTCTGAAAATATCTCTTAGGTCAAGTCATCTAATAGTCAAGTAATGTTTAGCTCTGTAGCCTCCTTGTTAATTTTATTTTCCTGTGATATATCTTTCTCAGAGAGTGGTGTATAAAAGTTACCTATTATAATTGTTGAGCCTGTGATTTCTTTTTTCATCTGTTGAAGTGTTTGATTGACAAGTTTTTCAGGTCTCTTGTTGGGCATGTATATAATTACTATGCTTATTGGTTCTTGGTCTACTGTGGTCTTGAGCATTATATAGTATCTTTCCTTATCTCTTGTTATGGCTTGCACCTTGAGACCAATTTTATCAATTTATTGAGATCAATGTATTGGCCTTTATCTCCTCTATAATGTCAGCCTTTTTTTCTGTGTTTCTTTCCTCACATCCTGTATAACTCTAAGCAGCATTCTGAAGATTTATTTATGTGGGAGCTCAATGGCAGCCTTTTCTATGACTGCCATTAGGTCTAGGTCATCCTCTGACATTGGATTTTGTTTCTCTTGCTTTCTAGTTGAAGCTGTTGAGGCAGCTTGCTGCTTCTCTGTTGATTTATTGGAATTAGGTGCCATTTTTTCCAGGAATCAATGAGCCATGTGCTCTCTTTTTGGGAGGTTGGTATTGATGCTTCTTCAGGATGCCAATAGCCAAAGTACTCGGAGGGGTTGTGTTTCACCTTTGTCCCACTGGGGTTCCCCTCTCACCATAACCTAGCAGGAGTCTGTTGTTTGGAGGGCAGGACTTCTCAGTCATCAGGCTCTGAGATCACCCTGTATCACACTCCAGCAACCCTCAGGCCTCTTTAGGGGCAATTTTCAGCTGTGCATGCTGCAGTCTGAAGGAAATTGCAGGCTCACATGGGAATACACAGCTCAGGGAGTGGGGATGGGGCAGGGGTGGGGGTCCCTTGCTCCCAGCTAGAGGAAGCTGAGTCTGTTAGAAGGGTGGGGAATGCCTGGCAGGGTAGGGAAAAGGTAGGAAAGAAAGTGCCGGTCTGGAAAGAAGGCTCTGCTAATGGGCAGTGGGTGGGCCTGTGCCATTTGGGCTACCCAACCACTGCTATACCAGCCTCTGTTGGGTGGCTGGTGCTCAGGACACTGCCGCCTGACAAGACTTGGTGGTCCACAGCAGCGCAGGGGCTGTGCCAGACTAGTTCTGGTGGGTGTAGCAGTATTAGCCAACTATCGTGGGAATTAACTGACAGCCTCAGAACCCCTACTTGGCCACCAGATCTCCCAACTCAATGATCTCCTTTGAGCTCCCAGTGTGAGCTGCCTACCTGGTTGCCATCTTTCCTCCCATTTTTCTTAACAGGTCTACTTCTTGTCTTCCATGGAGTGCACAGTTCTCTGCATACCCAAATGTAATAATAATGATCTACCTCACAGTGGTTTTATGTCATAAAATCAGGCTTAGTATTTGAGTTAGTTAGTTTATTGTGCCAACTTGGCTGATAAACACAAGTGGGGTTAATTGAAGGGCAGAGGGATAAATGGCTCAGTGAGCCTCGCCTTTCTAGTTCTCGGGTCTCTTGTTTGTGATGATAGGACCAGTGTGCAGCTGCCTTAGCAGTTCCCTGCTGTAGCTTGCAAGGCTTACTTCGCGCAAGATATCCCCAAGGAGAAGCCACATGGAACTACTCTGATGCAGCCAGAGCTGCTGGAGCAGCTGTGAGGAGACCCCTGCGAGCACTGAGATGCTTACACGCTCACTGACTCGACTTTCCTCTTGCAGTCAGCATCACATTGCCTCTGTTTTGTGAGATGGTGGAGGACCTTGTGGATTGGTGTTGACATATGGGTTAATGTTGGACTTGTGGACTTGAGCAGTATTGGATTGGGATGTTTTCTTGGTGCACACTTAACCTTTATATAAAACTCTCTCTTATACATGAGTTTCTGTGGATTTGTTTCTTTAAAGTACCTAGACTAACACAATATTAATTTTGCTCAGCTCTTCAAAAATCACGTGTGTACTTGGCAGACTGATCCATCTAAATCAGTGGTTCTCAACCTTTTCATTGTGGCAACCCTTTAATACAGTTCCTCATGTGGTGGTGACCCTCCATTCATAAAATTATTTTCGTTGCTACTTCATAACTGTAATTTTGCTATTGTTATGAGTTGGGTGATGCCTGTGAAAGTGTTGTTTGTCTCCCAAAGGGGTTGTGACCCACAGATTTATAATTGCTGATCTAAATGTTGTGGGGCTGGGGGTGGAGAACTCCCAACACGACTTCCAAAAGTTCTGGATTGCCTTCCCTCAGAATTCAAAGTCTCACCACTCTGGCCTGGCTGTGAGCTCATCAAGAATGATTCCTTCCCCATTCTGCTCCAGCCACGTCCCACTGCCTCTCCCTACACCAGGTCCTGCTCCAGCCACCCCCACTGCCTCTCCCTATACCATTCCAGGAATCCAGGCAGACATCAAGTTAGGAGCTGACATCTCACCCAGTTCCAAGTCTGCATATCTATTATTTTAGCTAATATAATGTAGAAATGCAAGGGAAATTCATGCAACCTGGGAAATCTTTATGTAAAATGATAAGATTTAAAATAAAAACTTGACATTACTTTCATGAAAGGTGATTTATAACATTTTAAACTCAAACAAGGTTTTTCTGAGTCATTCATTCATGTTTGACTCTAGAGAATGAATCTTACTTCTATTTACAGGAACTTGTTTACACAAAAAATAAAAGAAAATAAAAAGGATTGTGGTAAATATTTTTGCTTTTTCAATAAGTATTTAGAAATCGCTTATATGTTATAGAAATGCTGATCCCTGATATAGAATGAAGGAAATAGACTATATTTCCACAAGAAATTCATAGTATAGTGGGGAGGAGATAGATTAGTAATATCTAAGTCTTTAGAATAATTTACTGATTTTACCTCATATTCCTATATTATTAGTGTTGAGTGTAAATTAAAAACTAAGTTTCAGGAAGGTTCAAGTTATTTGTTCTCAGTAGCTTTGTAAGATAAGCAGCTCGTGATTTGTTCATATAAAAATTATAGTCTAGAAAAATATGTGGGGCAATTTTTACTCATTGCATGGGTTTCTATGAGCAATGAATCGACCTTATAGCACTTAAAAATATGAACAAGATTATCAAATGGCAGACCCAAATTTTAATGTGATATTTATTGCTATGAGTCAGGGATAATACCATTATAATGTTATCTGTATATTAATGGTGAGAACCTTGAGAAGATGAACAGTGTTCTTCTCTCTGATACTCAAATTTGAAGCTATTAGTCTGAGAATGACATTATGTTAGAAAATGACTGAGGTAGTTAGTTTATTGTGCCAACCTGGCACCGTTTACCCCTGTGTGCTTAATTGAAGGGCAGAGGAATAAATGGCTCAGTGAGCCTTGCCTTTCTAGTTCTCAGGTCTCTTGCTTTGTGATGGTCAGACCAGGGTGCAGCTGCCTTAGCCAGTTCCCTGCTTCAGCTGGCAAGGCTCACTTTCTGCAAGAAATCCCTGAAGTGATGCACCTACCCCAAGGCATCCCTGGGTGCTGGAGAAGCTGTGTGGGAACCCCGGCCAGTGCTGAGATTCTTACAAGCTCACTGATTTGGCTTTCCTCCTGCAGTCAGCATCATTGCATGTGTTTTGTGAGATGGAGGAGGAATTTTTTGATTGGTGTTGGATGTATGGGTTAATGTTGAACTTGTGGGCTTGGGCAGCATTGGTTTGGAATGTTTTCTTGATGTGTACTTACCCTTTATATAAAATTCTCTCTTATACATTAGTTTCTGTGGATTTGTTTCTCTAAAGTACCTAGACTAATACAATGACTGATAACTTTAAGATTAATTGTTTATTAATCTTTTTAAATTATTGAATGGTTCCTAACTTACCAGGTGGGAAGAAGTATAATCAATATCATGGTACTCTTATAAGAATTATGAAATACAGCAAGACAAACATTTTTGAGTACTTTGTAAATAGTTGAAATTGAGATAGGTAACCTAAATTAACTATTCATTCATCAGCATTATCTTATATTGCATGAGATAGCTATCATTGACTGTCATCCAAATTTTCTGGTTGATAAAACATTTCATTACGATGAATAGATCTAAGTCCACTTAGGATCTTATCATTCCAATGACCTTCCCAGTGGAAATGATTGATGGTTCCACTTAAATTTTGAAAATGTTCCTCTCAATAATTTTTGAGTGGTATAAAGATAAGCAAAATTGATTTTGTTCAAGAAAAGCTGTCATAGAATACTGGAAAATGTGTGCTAAACTAAACTTGAGTCAGTAGAGCAAACTAGCACAAGTGTAGAGGATGATAGATTCCACTTATTATATGAAATTGGTGCAAATTGTAAACTAATCATTGGTAGTGCAAAGTAATGAGGTTCTCGGAATGAAATGCTCAAATGCAAGCCCTAAAACAATGTATCTGGTTATAGTAGAAAGAATCACTTTGTATTCCTGCATAAGGGTTGAAAAAGATGATGTTGAGTTTTTTCTTCATCATAATTTTTTACCATGGCTGGTTTGGCCTTTGATCTTTCCCTATTTAAAAATAGTCTGGCAATTATGAAAAGTAGGCATGAAGAGGAGTTAGTAGGAAGGTAAAGGACAAAAAGGAGAATGTTCCCAAAATGACAAGGAAGAGGGCAATGTAGGTGGAGGAGAAAAACAAGAAAGCCCTATGAGGATAAATGGACAGTGAGGAAAAGGCATGCCTAATATGAAACTTAGCAAAACTTGACTTTTATCACACGGACAAACCACAGCATAATGACCAACATCTGATATGTACATATCTCCTGGATAAGAGGGAGTGGAAAGGTGGTGGTGGTGATAGATGGAAACACTGCATTGATTAATAGTTTGATTGTTGTAATTTCAGTCAATAAGTTGTCTACCTGTAAAAAGTAGAATTGGCAAAATTTGTGTGAAAAATATACTTATAAAATTTCAGAACTGAAAATTTTATGGGATATGATTCCTTGGTTTGGAAATTTAGGGTCATGATTTCATGAAACATCTCAGTTGATTGACCTAATAATGTTTTTAGTCCTTCTCCTCTGCCCCCTAGTTTGTTGGGGGTCTAAAAATTTGCAAGCAGCCATCCAAGGTACAGAATCTAATCTCTATTCACCATCTATCCAAGCCACTATGCTTGGTCACTATTCACCTGTTAAA
>NW_022111321.1:13874281-13877602 GCF_000313985.2 Echinops telfairi
CATATTGATGTAGGTATCAAAACTATTTCTGCTACTAGTGGTCCAGTGTTCCACTGTGTATTTGTTAACATTTTGTGTTTTCTTATACATTTATCTTTTGATAGGTATTTTGGAAATTTCCACCTATTTTAGTTATTATTAATAGTGAAACTATGAACAACCTAAATAGCAATCGTAATCAAAACAATCTGATGCTAATGTAACAATGAACACATAGACCAGTGGAGTAAATTGCCATTCCCAAAAGATACCCACACATAGATGGTCAACTGGTTGTCAACAAAAGTGGTAAGTTTATTCCATAGGAGAAAAAAGAGTCTGTCCTATGAACGGTATTGAGAAAATGGAATTTATACATCCATCAAAATGAAATGGGACCCATATCTCATTAAAAAAGGACGAAACAAAACAAAAAACCCACAAAACAAATTCAAGATGGAGTAAGGAACTAAATGTGCAAGCATTAAAACTCTAAAAGGAAAATGTCAGAGGAATGCTGTCAGGTCTAGCTATGAACAATGAATTATCTAATATAATAACAAAAGCAAAATAACAGAAGACTAAATAAAAAGGACATAAAAATTAAGTTTTTGTTCCCTAAACAACTCTTAGAAATCAGTGAAAATACAAATTGATTATTGGGAGGCATATTTCCATAAACTGTCCATCTGATATATATATGTAGTGTGTATATGTGTGCAAATATATATATACATATATATATATACACACACACATATATATAACATATAAAAAGACAAATAACCTCATGATTAAACGAGAAAGGGATCTGAGTAGACATTTCACCAAAGAGAACTTTTAAATGGTGACCAAACACATGATAAAATGCTCAATGCCTTTGCCATCGGAGATAGGCAAAATATCCTCAAGAGATGTCACTTCCCTCCCACTAGGAAGGCTGGAGGAGCCCTGCTGGCGCAGTCGTTGCATGTTGGACAGCTGGCGGCAGAAACTCACAGGCGGTAATTCTACCCTGTCCTATGGGGCCAATAGGAACTGGAATTGCCTCCATGGCGGCGAGGTTTTAGGAAGGTTTTTCTTTTAACCTAGCCATTCAGTCAATTCTGACTCACTGCTACCCTCTAGGACAGGGTAGAACTGCCCCTGTGAGTTTCTGAGACTGCACCTCATTAAGGGCGTAGAAAAGTCTCTTATTTCTCTGAGGAACAGCTGGTGGCCTTGAGCTACCGACCTGCAGTTAGCAGACCAACAGCTACCGCCATGCCCTTAGTGCGCCTCCTCTCTTTAAGTTAGGTAAATATGAAAAACCCTTGGGTATATTGCCAGAAACATAAGACAAGTTTAACATTTCCCACAATGTCTCTGAATTTGTTGATTTGGTAACAGGATCCAGAATCAGGGAAGATGTCTACGGCAGGAAAACATTAAATTGGAGGAAGGAAAGCTAGTACATGTTTCAATGCAGGGAAAGCAAAGTAAGTTCTATTAGAATAGCAAAAATAATTATAATAAAATTTTTATAAGGATGAATCATCCATAGCAACAAATATTTTAGGCCTATAATACCTTGAAAATATTTAATCTATAAATGAATGCCAAAGAATTTTTTATTTTCAAGATGATTAATTTTTTTAAAATTCATGTAAATATCAAGGTAAATTTTATTTCATACAACTTTTATTGGGGGCTCATACAACTCCAAACAATCATTTTATCGATGAGGCTTATAACAACTTGACAATTTTAATCCTAAATTGATAGCCTAGAAATTTACCTTCCCTGGTTTATTTTACCTCCTCATATGCTTTCGTCAACAATGATCTTGCTTTGGATTATAATGAACATCATCTCTCTACCATTGCAATTAGCAAAATTCTGAGATGTACTGATTTTTTGGAGAAATTATATCCTTGCTTCTGCTCTCTGACACTATATAAATCTATGGGTTCACTCATGGAGATGCTCATCAATTATGAGAAATAGTGTCTGGTTTTGAGAAGATGTAATCTAGTGATATTTAAGTTTATATTCCCCAAGATCTCAACGTTTTGTGTGGAAAAAAATACAAAAAGAAATCCACAAATGTTGAATTGATCATTTACTTATAATTCACAAAATTGTCATATACTGTAGCTTATTTTAAAAAGTAATGAGAAGCACTTGCACTGTTGAGTCCTCTAGAATACTGGAGATATATTTTCTCATGTGTTAGGCCGAGGTGACCTGAGGAACAAATCAGGGGACACTCATATATGAGTAAGAAAGAGATTTAAATCAAGAAGTAATCGTACACCAACAAACATTCCAGCCCAGTCTGTAAGTCCAATACTAGGCCATAAGTCCCTCTTCAGACTCATGCAACCACATGCAATGATGCCGAATGCAGGAAGATTACTGGCCTGTGGGTGCAACGTTGTGTGGATCCCATGGTGGTGGCTGCATCACAGGTCTCCCTCAGGTCTCAGCATGGCCTGTCTACAGGTGAAGGTGGGGGTAGGTGGGTAGGGTGGATAGGGTGGTTCTAAGGCCCTCCTTACGAGAAGAGCAGCCCACAAGAAGGTACCATTAGGCTGTGACTTGATAGACAGGCTAGATTCTACCCCTACGTTTTTTATATATCAAGTTGACAGGAAATTGTGTAACTACCACAGGCACTTAGTGTGAGGGTACACTCTGTTAATAATGAACCACCAATGCCATATTCTCACTTGTTTACTGCTTATGTCATTTGTTCACATTATGCAGTATGTTTCTTCATTATAATGTAATTACTTCATAGTGGTGTCCTGTTTCTTTAGTAATTCAAGACTGGGACTACCTCTGTAATATCATAGGTAAAGCATACTACTTCTTGTGTGTGTGTATAAGAAAAAACTTTATTTTCTTCATGTAAGTATGATTTGTTGTTTCTTTTTTCTTTTTTGTAATTTAAATAATTTTATTGGGGGCTCATACAACTTTTATTACAATCCATATTTACATCCATTGTGTCAACCACATTTGTACATTTGTTGCCCTCATCACTCTCAAAACATTTGCTTTCCACTTGAGCCCTTTCCCCTCCCTTCCTCTTTCCATCTCCCTCATGAACCCTTGATAATTTATGTTATTATTATTTTATCATATCTTACACTGCCCCATGTCTCTCTTCACCCACTTTTCTTTCCTTCATCCTCCAGGGAAGAGGTTATATGTCTATCCTTATAATCAGTTCCCCCTTTCTACCCTACCTTCCCTCCACCCTCCCGGTATCACCACTCTCACCACTGGTCTTAAGGGGTTCATCTGTCCTAGATTCCCTGTGTTTCCAGTTCCTATCTGTACCAGTGTACATCCTCT
>NW_022111321.1:13877949-13879585 GCF_000313985.2 Echinops telfairi
GGGCACCATCAGCTTTCTTCACCACACTTGCTTATGCACACATTTGTCCTCAGCGATCATGTTGGGCAGGTGAGCATCATGGAATGTCAGTTTAATAGAACAAAGTGCTCTTGTATTGAGGGAGTACTTGAGTGGAGGCCCAATGTCCATCTGCTACCTTAATACTAAACCTATAAATATATGCACATTTTTAATGAGCTACTTAGCGAGGAGAGGGTAAATAGAATTTCTTGTAATCCTGAAGATGCATAGCATACATAAGTAGCTTTCAACTCAATGTATGTAAGTTTTCTAGGTGTTCTGAAATGCTGAAGATTATATAGGAAAGTGGTAAGATATATGCCTTCTTGTTCTTTTAATTCTATCAAACTTTTATTAAAGAGAACTATCACATCTATTTACCATACCCATAAAAGAGGTCACATATGGTGCAATTATCTTCCATAGAATGATTTGTTGTATTTCCAAAATCCGACACTTCTTTCATATGTTTTCCTTGTACCATGTAAGTTTTTTTCTTAACTATTATTGTGTTCTATAATTATAAAGTGAGATGACTTTATTACTAATATCTGTCTGCTATATTGCTTGCCTTTTGGCAATGAATGAGTAGTTATTTTTAGGCCATAGGTATTCTTAGAATTTATGAGGGTGACTGGCATGTAGTAGTAATCAATAAGTGTGTTCAGACTAAGTACATTAAATAATAAATTACCTTTTCTACGGAAGTCTTGTTAATTGATAGTAAGGGTCTTATGCAACGTTTAAACAGGTTTCAGAATTCTCAGCACATTTTCCATAGAGTCATTGATACTTAGAATGTGCAGACAGATTGAAACTTGTTTGCCATTCTTGGTGTCATTCTTCACTTAGAACAACATTTCCCAGACTTTCCTCATGATGATAGTCGCCTACTGAGATGAAAAGAAAAACCCACTCCAAAGCACTCCATGTAATTCTTATCACCTGAGAAACTTGAAAAATGTTAATACAGACATACTTTACCACTTTGTTTAAGCATAAGACTTACTGGAGAACTTGATTTTAAAAAGATCTTCTAAAAAAACAAACCCCCAGACTCTTGAGTCTGTCTCTCCATAGGACCAAGTTAAGAGTCTGAATGTTAAAAACACACCAAGTGATTCTGTTATTCAGCTAAATCTGGAAAACACTTATCTAGCATAAAAATAAAATAAGCTCTTTTTTTGGATTTATGTGCTTAATGTAATTTCCAATGTAGAAAAAAATGTGAATTTTTTATATTAGGAAAAATCAGTCTGGTGAATATAATTAATTGATAAGCGTTTTCTTCCCCCAACTTTTTATCTTATTAAAATATCACAAAGCTGATTTTTAACATATACGTACAAAAGATCCCAGTTGAAAGGCCTGTACAGTACATTCTATTCTGAAATGCATTGGGTCCATGAGTCAGAACTGACCACATAGCAACTAGGCATAATTGAGTTCATCCATTGCTACATCTGAGAACTCTCACTTAAAAAATAAATAAATCCTGACAATAGAAAACATACTATGTTCCTTGTAGGCAACTTTGAATTTGGATAAGATTTCTAAAATTAATAAAGATACCAGAAAACTTGTTTTAACAGGAGAAAATATAAAAAACAAAACA
>NW_022111321.1:13880372-13882415 GCF_000313985.2 Echinops telfairi
ACCCTCTGACTGCTTGATCAAGTTTATATTGAATATATTAACACCCTTGGCATCCTATTTTTCCCTCTCTAACCATCACTTGCTGTGTTATTCCTTTTAAACCATTCCTGACCTTGCTCTTATCTTTCAATATCTAAGTGGCCTTCATTTAGAACTGAATATGTGGGGCCCAAATTCCTGGGCTAAGATTTTTTTTTTAAATAGACTATTCAATTAACCTTCACAAGAGTATATCTTTCCTGAGTCAGTAAATTCCTGACAGTTTCTTTGATTCTTAATATAGCTACTTGTTGTTCCCTTTCTTGTAATTTTAGACAACCTTGTTGAATGAGAAAACTTCACAAGCAACATTTCTCATTTCTCAAAATAAGATCTCTCTGTAAATATTTGGATGGATAAAAATAGACTTTTACTTCCAATGAATGTTCTTCGAAATGAGAATCAAACTGTAAGCCAACAGCAAAAAAAAATGCTTTACTCATAAATACCAACACAATCCTTTTGGAAAAACTGCACTCTCATACATATTGCAATAAATATAGTTCGTATATGCTGAGAGAATATAAGTACATTCTGTATTCTACATTATGTCTATATTCTGCATGATGTTTTACCAGTACTTGAAAGGTATTTTTCTTAAGACCTAAAAGCAAAGTGTCGTTTTTGGCCATCCTTATAATTCTTGTGCTTGAGCCTATTGGTACAGGCACTGTGTTCTCCGTCTCCTGGAGGTCTTTCCTCCTTTTCAATGCTCACCTACTTTACCAAGCCAATGTCTTCTCTAGGAACTGCCTCTCCTGACATGTCCAAAGATGTAAGATGAAGTCTTGCCATCCTTGCCTCTGAGGATTACTCGGTTCGAGAGAGGTCAGTTTGTCTTCTAAGATGATTGGTTTGTCCTTTTAGCAATCCATAGTATTTTCAATACTCTTCACCAGAACCAAAATTCAAACATGTGGATTATTTTTCAACATTCCTTACTCAGTTTCCAACTTTCACATGCATATGAGGAAATGGGAAATACCATGGCTTGGGTCAGGCACATCTCAGTCCTCAATAGAACATCCTTCCTTTTCAACACTCTAAACCAGGCTTCTGCAGCAGATTTACCCAGCGCAACTCCTCTTTTGATCTCTTGACTGCTGCTTCCATGTGCATTGATTGTGGATCCAAGCAAGACAAAATCCTTGACAACCTCAACCCTGTCTTCATTTATCATAATGTTACCCATTGGTCTAGGTATGAAGATTTTGATTGTCTTGACATTGAGTTATAATCCATACTGAAGTCTGCAATCCATAATCTTTATCATCACATCTTTCAAGACCTCCTGAAATTCAGCAAGCAAGGTAAAGGCGTCTGCATATCTCAAGTTGTTAACATGACTTTCTCAAATCCTGATGTCACATTTTTCTTCATCAAGTCCAGCTTCTGTGATGATTTGCTCCACATATAGCTTGACTGAGTCTGGTGAGAGTCTATATCCCTTCCAAAGCAACATATAGATGAATAATCTGGCACAGATGTCTCTCTACTACTCTGTGAATTGCTTTAGTTCTGTATATTTTGATTCTGCATTAAGATACACTTATTCAATCTTCTCATTTAAAAATCATCTACCTTAATTATTTAACTTCAACTTTTTTTTGGTACCAGTTAGAGTAAGAATACTGGCACAAAACAAATGAGTGAAAAACACGACATTCCTCTAACTCGTTTACGTGACAAAGAAAGACTTTCTGGGACTGTCCAACTCATTAGTTAAACCCTTTAAGATAAGGGAAACAGAAAGCGATGGATGACATTGAGGATGCTCCATATACTAGCAGCAAGGTCATATAAATACTAAGAATACCAGAAGGCTAACTAATCTCTTAAATGAATGGGAGAGGCTCCACACACATTTATTTCTAGCACCATCCTCGTACATAGGCCAGTTGGCATAGCTCACTGACATCCTGGAGATGGCACCTCAAGGGAGATTAGTTTAGCTGTGCTCACAGTTCCTTAACTCCTTCGGAGGCCATTGTGTCCTTCAGGAGC
>NW_022111321.1:13883621-13884897 GCF_000313985.2 Echinops telfairi
CATGTTGAGCGCTCACTTTCCTAGCAGGGAAGTCTTGCTACTTTGGAGCCAGCGACACGGATCTGAAAGGGATGGAAGCAGTGATCATATTTCTGCATAGGTGGCTTCTGATGGAGTTGGAGCAGAGTATGTGTAAAGCAAATTCTGTATCTCATCCTGTCTTTCTACAATCAAGAAGTCTTTCTACAATCCAGAAATGCCATTATATAGGATACCCAGAAATCTGCCTGTGATATAAAAAGTAAAATCATAAAACTAAATGAATATGACTACATTCACACACATATTATCATTATTTTTAGATAGCAGCCATTGAATAAAGAGATGAGGGTTTGAGGTAAATTCTTGGTCTCATCTAACTGTTAATATCAGACTATATGACTAAATAGGCTTTCTTGGAAATCTCTTGTGCAATAAACATAGATTTAAGACAAGTGATTTCTGCTGTGCATAATTTTATTTATAGGACATGCCTCTTGAGTTAGATGGAGAATGGCTTGCTGGTTTGAATGCCATGAGGTTAAAAATGTAATTTAAATATGCATAAGCATTAAAATATGTTCAAGTGAATGTCACATCAACCTCAACCTGAGAGTACCAATTATGTTGTTTAGGTTCCATATTTGACTCTGTTCTGACTAAACTGATATTCCCAGCTCAGAATTTTTAAAATTGCTTTGGCTCTCCATTTTGTAGTACATTCTATTTAAAATAGAAACATTACGAAGGGCTAAATGATGGGAAAATTTTTATAGTTTCAAGGACATAAAAGTCAAAGCATACTACTTGCAGCTAATGAACAATCATAAGGATGTTCAAGACAGCCCTTACCTGTGAGCTTTAATATAGAAGAAATACACATAGTCAATTCTGTAGTTACTGAACGGGATGGATTCAAAACAAAGAAATATTAAGGTTTGAATTTAATTATAAACTAATTTGCAAATTGGCTGGGAACAAGTAACTATGTTTAATCCTTAGCCAATAATTTTATTTTCCCCTGATGCCACTTACTGAAGAAAATAAATGATGCAAGAGAAACAAGGGAACTACAAATAACTGGAATTTTATGCATATCTATATGTAAAACGTAAGCATGAAGGAACTACATTATAGCAGAGTCAATCTAAAACAGATAAAACTGTATCAGCCAGGTAATGAACCAGAATTCTCTCTTAAGAAGCCCTTGAACAAATTAACAGTAAAATGATGATTTTTACTGATTACCCGAAGCTCTTTCTGATTTTGGCAGCGAGGTGTGTGTGGGGGTGGTGTG
>NW_022111321.1:13885554-13887760 GCF_000313985.2 Echinops telfairi
GAGTTGAAAATACTGAAGTAAAGTAATCTTTACTTTGATACCAAGAAAATATTTTTTTAAACTGATGTAATTAAAAGAGCAGATGTGATTCTGGCCATTCATCATATATATAAAGAGAGTTTAAAAAAACCCAGCAAACATAGAAAAAGTGTTTATAGCTCTTTATTACAGATTTATATCATTTTCTTTGTGGTTTTGTCTATATGAGCTGTTAAATACTCATGTTCCCATTGCATGCCGCAATGCTCAAAACTAACCTACTGTATCAACTATGAACAATTGGAAGGGTGTGACAGATTTTATGTCAACTTTTAGACATAAATGTAGAGGTAGGAGAGGTGAATCTGTCAATCAAGTGGGAGCCAGAGAACACCTCCCTGGGGGTTGTGGTCTTTTCTGTATTAGTGAGACTCACAGAGCTGCTTCTCTTTCTGCTGCTTCTGCTTCTTGCATGCTGGGATTCTGTGCCTGCCTCTATTCATGTTTCCTGAAAGCCGCCAGTGCTCTCCCATGTTTCCACTGATCTTGGATCCACGCGACCCTTCTCCCATCAGTCTGGGATGTTCCTGAATCCTGCTTCACCTTTCTGTGTCATCAGTCTGTAGCTACAGGAATCTGACTAGCATTAGACTAGTGATGTAAGTTGGACAAAGCTGGGATGCCTTCTTGATATGATATTGCTTTTTGATATAAAGATCTTCCTTATACATATGTGAATGTCACTGGTTTTATTTCTCTAGACAACCCAGTCTAACACAAAAGGAGTCTATATAATTTCCAGATAATATATATATATTTTAAATTATGTCATGTTTTATTCTTTTTTGAGGTCCTGGGCACAGTCTCTCTTGGGCATTTAGACACATATCCCCATATGTATAATCGTAACTAATGTTCAACAGAAATGAAACTCTTTACCACATCACAATGTGGAAACTGAAGATTCTTAGGTTATTTTCTTGCTGAGAAATCATGGTAGAGTTGACTTATTGACCTTTATTTCAATAATTACATTTCAAGAACAAAGCAAGAACTTTATGGGTCTTTTTCCTGGCTGGTGTCTGTACATGGAAGCAGTAGTCAAGAGATCATACCATGTGATATATCGGATCAATCGACTTCCAAAGGCCACCTTAAAATACTGAAGAGCAATGATGTCGTTTGAAGCACTAAGATATGCTTGACCTAGGTCATGGAATGACAAATCCCCTCACGGAATCTGAGCAAGGAACAAGGAAGACCAAATCATTGCTGTGAATTATAGTGCTGGCAAAAAATAATAACTATGCTATAGAATTCCAAAAGGGAAAAAGGAAACTCGACTTGGAAGAAGCACAGCCAATATTCTCTGAAGAGGGGAAGATGGAGAGACGTCTTGTGTACTTCGGCTGTATTATTATGAGACTAGTCCTTGGAGAAGGACACTGTATTTGCAAAAGCAGAGGGCCAATAAGAAGAGGAAGACTCTCAACTACATGGATTGACACAAAGTCTGCCACAATGGACTCAGACATGACCACAGTTGTGAGGTTTGTGCAGGCTGCAGGCTGTGTGGGGTTCAGCTCTCTGTGTGGTCACTAGAAGCCAGGACAGACTTGGTGGTGCCTAGTCATTGCAACATTATTTGTACAAATATTGTGGTCAGACATGTCAAATATTACCTTGACCAAAAATAGCAACTAATTCTTTTAAAGCCTCTCCCTAAGTATTCTATGTACGTTTGGGGGACCATAGTGCAGTGATTTATTTCATTATGACTCTTCTAGCCATAAATAATCTTTGTTACTCTTACCAAATACCTTTATTCTGATGGGTCTGGATAAGAAATTGGGAGGAGATACTGATAGTATTATATAATTCAGCTCTGAGTAATTGTTAACCAAGTTGCCTTCCTGCTGAGTATAAAATGAGCCATCCCATAATCAGGAGGGAAATTTCACCACAAGGAATTGATAAGATCTGGGTGTACATAGCATCTTTTCAGCACAGAACTTCCCGGACAGAAACTAGGGGACAATTTTGACACCAGAGAAACAGCAGAGAGGCAGCTTACTGAAACTAAGGGCCAGAACATTAGACATATAAGTGAACGCTCCATCCCACAGAGCAAGGAAAGCTGAGTGCCTTTGGGCAAGAGGTTGGTTTGTGAAGTAGTGTGCCACCAGGCACTCAACTGGGGGATTTAGGTTTGCTGACTCATGGAGCT
>NW_022111321.1:13888637-13898620 GCF_000313985.2 Echinops telfairi
TCAACTAGTAGTTAAAGTTGGGTGGTTTAATTCTACCAAGAGATAACTTGGAAGATATAAATATCATTGGCTTCCAAACCCCTCTGGAGAAATGTCCCTTTGACACATGGGTTCTCTGTGAGTGAGCGTTGACTAGGTGTCAGCTGCTGGTAATAGTAAATGGCAGTAAGTAGTGCAACAACCCCCCTTGCTATCACAATGATTCCACTTTTGTGAACTAAATGGATTTACTAATGCTGGTACGACATAGTCTCCCTCACAGCTTCTGCCCTAGAGCATTTACTATTCCTCTACCTTCTATCTGTATTTGTTCCAAATGTGAAATTCCATGCACAGGCAAGTTTGATGTCTCATGTTGACATTTGTTGAACCAGATGATTGGAACGTTTAAGTCCATTGTTATTTCTATCTTATCAATCCACCTCACTGAGGGTTTTTCTCATTTCATCAGATCCTTTCCATTTTAACAAACATGATATGATTTTATATCAAAGAGTATAGCTGTAAATTAATGTTTGGGATGATGGGAAAAGAAGGAAAAATATAAGCAGAGAAAATAAAGACAAATGTGAGGGACCATTTAGCATAGTTAAAATGTGGGGTTAAGATGCTGGGGATCTGGAGGGTGTGATAGAAAGGGAGGACTCCATACTTCTAAACAGATTTCTTTCCCTATATTCTCAATTTTTCTTATTTAACTAAAACCCTATTGTTCTTTCGACTGTGACTTGTTTAGTGGAAAATTGAGCCCTGAGCTTGAATTCAGCGTCAGAGCTGGAAGGCGACCTCTTGCTGTCACCGCAGTGTTCCACCAGTGTCCATGAAACCAGTAAGCCTGGTACATTTTTATGATTTTGATTTCATATTTTTCTCTTGTTTTGTCTGGGCACTTCTTAGGGGATCACTTTCAGAGTGATCAGGGGTGCCAGCTTCGCACCGTCGAATTCTTCTGCCCTCAAGGTTGTGAAGACTGAGATGCAAGGATGCGTGTATGAGCTGTTAGATAGAAAACTGATCTGCCGTGCAAGGCTTGACCCAATACGTAACAAAAGACATAATGGGGAGGGTCAGGGAAAGCAGCATGGGCCCCTCATTGATCTTAAGCACTCCAGGTGGGTCCTGAGATCAACAGGATGACTGCCATATAGAAATTAGGGTGTCTTATTCCAAATGCATCATTGTCTCAGCAAATTAGAAGTTGAAAGTAAAATATAATTTTAATTAAGCTTCGATTACTGGAAAATTCTAATAGCACACAAATTCCTGTAAGCAATGTATCACAAACATTAGGTGTAAGAGAGATAAAAGGAAGGGAATTTTATTCTTTTCACTCTGTTTGTACAATAAATAATAAATACTGCTGGGTAACTGGTGCAAGCATTTATGCTTTGTTTCAGATGGTAGATCCTTCTTTGGCCGATCCTTCTCAACTATCTCAAGCAGAGAAAGGTCTCTACTTAGAAACAGGATATCACGGAAGTTCACTCTACGGTATCACCCTGGAGTGGAATGTTGCCTACTAGCATATAAGCACATTTCAATAGTATTCCTAATCTATTCATGTAGTTGTGGCTTGCCTTCAACGTAATGTTCCTGTGTACAAAATAGCTAAGTATTGTCTGGCCAGTAGTAACTGCATATACTTTTCAATGCTGGTGCCCAGTTTTGTGGTCTTTGTGTTAATCTATTTCAATGAATGACTTCTTCTTTGTTGCTGATGTTATTTTATGGGGCATGATGTGTATAATAGTTAAAGTTTTGTGTCAACTTACCTGGGCCTGGACTTTCAATGGGTTGACAGTTAAGATCAAGTAATTCCCCCTTTATAAGATGTCCTCCAAGGTGAAGTCTGCTTTCAATATAAACGGATACTGTGGATGTTGTTGGGTCTGAATCCTGCATCTATGTCAACTTCTAGTTCTTTGAACTTGAGCTAATGCCTCGCTTAGTTGCCAGCCAATCCTAGGAGTATTCATTGGCCTGCCAACTTACCTGCTGACCTTGGATTTACTCACCTCTGCAGCTACAAGCCTGTTGTCTTCCTATTGATGTTTTATCCATCAGCCCTCACAAGTGCTGAAGTTGAGAGAAATTTCCACCTAATATTTGGTGCATAGTCTTGGAACTTGCCTAGAATTGGAACTTGTTTATGTCTACAACTATAATCCATTTCTACAATTGCACGATTTATTATTTTAATACAAACCTCTTCCTGTGTACCCATTTGCAAGCTTCACTTGTTTGTCACTTTGTCATACTATGTATTATATGGTGACTTGTGCATTCCTGTGAAGCTGAAAGCTACGCCACTGTTATTTCAAAGGCCATTGTGATCCCCTTATGAAAGGTTCCAGTGGAAGCTTCCAGACTAAGAACAGGCAATGGAGAAGGACTTGGCTACCTGACTTAGAGGAAATAGCCATGAAAACCTTATTGTAACTTCAAAACCAATATTGAATGTCCAATTAATGGAAAAAAAAACATCGTTAGATATCGTGCCTCCCCTCCAGTTGGGAAGCACTTGAACTCTGACTGAGGAGGAGCTGCCGCCGTGGAGTGTAGTCAAACATCCGGGGACATGAATAGAGTAGAGCCTGTGGGAATGGGGCCATCAGGATCTTCACTTGTTGATAGGGCACCACTCAAGGTAAGATGAAACAGCTGCAAAAATCTATGAATGATTGGAATTGGAATGTGCAAAGTATGAATTTTGGAAAACTGGAAGTCTTCCATAATGAAATGGAATGTATAAAGACCGATATCCTAGTCATTGGCGAGCTGAAATGGAGTGGTATTGGCAATTTTGAATCATAAAATCATATGATTTACTATGCCAGAAATAATACAATTGAGAGGAATGGCGTATTCATTTTCAAAATCAATCTTGAAGTACAATGCTGACTGTGAAAAAATGATATTTATCTGCCTTTAAGGAAATGCAATCAATATAACTATTATTCAAATTTACATACCAAGCACAAAAGCTAGTGAGGAAGAAAATGATGAATTCTACCAACCACTTGAATCGGAAATGACCAAACATGCAATCAAGACATATTGACAACAATTAGTGATTGGACTGAGAAAGTTGGAAACAACGAAGAAGGAAGCGTAGCTGGGAAATTTGGTCTTAGCCTGACAGCTGGAGATAGCCTGACAGAAGTTTGCAGGCCCAGTGATTTGTTCATAGCAAATATTTTTTCAATACAGAAAAGTTGACTATACACACAGACTGCTCCGGATGGAATACACAGAAACCAAATTGATTACATCTGTGGGAAGAAATGATGGAAATCTCAATATCAGCAGCTAAACCCAGGCCAAGCTCTGACAGTGGAACTGAAAATTATTTTCTCATGTTAAAAACGGAAACAAATTAAAGAAATCCATGAGATCCAAAATCTGACCTTGAATCAATTCTCCCTGAATTTTGAGACCATCTCAAGAATAGATTTGATACATGAAACCCTAATGACAGAAGACTTGATGAGCTGTGGGAAAACACCAAGAATGTCATTCAAGAAGTAAGCAAACTGCCTTTAAAAAGACAGTCATGAAGAAAAGATCAAAGTAGATGGCACAAGAGATGCTGAGACTAGTTCTTCGTAATAAAGTTGCTAATACAAATGGAAGGCTAGACCGGAGGATATACACTGGTACAGGTAGGAACTGGAAACACAGGGAACCCAGGACAGATGAACCCCTCAGGACCAGTGGCGAGAGTGGGGATACTGGGAGGGTGAAGGGAGGGTGAGGGAGAAATGGGGCACCTATTACAAGAATCTACATATAACCACCTCCCTGGGGGATGGACAACAGAAAAGTGGGTGAACAGAGATGTCAGGCAGTGTAAGATACGATAAAATAATAACAATAATTTATAAATTATCAAGGGTTTATGAGGGAGTGGGGAGCAGGATGGAGGGGAAAATGAGGAGTTGATTCCAAGGGTTCAAGTGGAAAGCAAATGTTTTGAGAATGATGAGGGTAACAAATGTAACAAATGTACATACACACAATGGATGTATGTATGTATGGATTGGGATAAGAGTTGTACAAGCCCCCAATAAAATGATTTGAAGAAAAAAGAAATGAAGTCAAAGATCTGAATATAAAATTTCAAAGGGAAGCTCGAGAAGACAGTCATCTACAGTCATAAAGTTCCAAGAACCTATAATTAGAAAATCAAAAATGGAAAAACAAACTCAGTATATATGAAACTGAAAGAACTCAAGAAAAAATTCAAGCCTCAAGTTGAAACCTTGAAAGATTCTATGGGTACGATTTTGAATGATGCAGTAAACATTAAATCAAATATCGAATGACTACACAGAGTCATTGTAGAAAAATAACAAGTGGACATTCCACCATATCAGGATATCGCATTTAAACAAGAAGAGTGGTGCTAACGGACAAAGTCAAGTGCCCTGGCAGCCTCAGCAAAAACGAGGGTTCAGGAATGGATGGCACACTCACTGAAATGTTTCAGCAAGCTGATGAAGCACTGGAAGCACTTATTTGCCTATGCCAGGAAATTTGGAAGACAGCAACTTGGCCAACTGCCCTGAAGAGAGCCAGTTTTGTACCCATTCCCAAGAAAGGTGACCCAGCAAAGTACAGAACAATATCATTGACATTGCATGTAAATACATTTTTATTGAAGATCATCCAACAACAGTGGCAGCAGGGCATTGAAATTAAGCTGTCAGAGGTCCAGACTGGGTACAGAGGAGGATGTGGGAAAAGGGATTATTGCTGACTTCCGATGGATCTTGTCTGCAAGCAGAGAATACCAGAAAGATGTTTACTTATGGCATCCAACTACATGGCTCATAAATATTTGTGTGTTTATATATATATATTTGATATACATATACTTATAATTATATATTTGTATGAATATTTGGTATATATAAGTGTGCTACTCTAGGTACTTTAGAGAAACAAATCCACAGAAACTCATAAGCATAAGAGAGAGTTTTAAGTAAAGGGTAAGTGCACATCAAGAAAACATCCCAACCCACAGCTGCCCAAGCCCACAAATCCAACATTAGCCCATTTACCTGACATCCATCCACAAAGTCCTCCTCCATCTCACAAAAAACACACTATGACATCAACTACAGGAGGAAAGCCAAGTCAGTGAGCATGTAAGCATCTCAGCACTGGCAGGGGTCTCCACATGGCTGCTCCAGCACCCAGGGCTGCATCAGGGTAGGTCCATGTGGCTTCTCCTTGGCAATGTCTTGCAGGATGTGAGCCTTGCCAGCTGAAGTGGGGAACTGGCCATGGCAGCTGCACCCTGGTCCAACCATCAGAGCACAAGAGACTCAAGAACTCAAAAGGCGAGGCTCACTGAGCCATTCATTTCTCTGCCCTTCAATTAACCCCACATGTGTTTATCGCTCTGGTTGGTGCAATAAACTTTAACTATATCAATAAGTATATATCACATATAATTATATGTAAGTGTCCCAGATTTGCTTCTCTAGAAAACATTGGTTTTGCTTCTCTGGAAAACACTGCCTAATTCAAATGGGAATTCCATATCATTTCATTGTGCTCATGAAGAACTTGTAGATGGATCAAAAAGCAATTGTGCAAACAGGACAAGGGAATAATGTATGGTTCAGAATCAGGAAAGGAGTATGACAAGATAGTATCCTCTCCACATACTTAATCTGCATCCTGACCAAATCATCAAAGAAGCTGTATTTTATGAAGAAGAACGTGGCATCACGGTTGGAGGAAGATTTATTAACACTCTGATACATGCAGATGATGAAACCTTGCTTGCTAAAGGTGAGGCCAACCTAAAGCACTTGATGAAGATCAAGGATTGCAGCCTTCAGTATGGATTACTATTCAATGTAAAGACCAGAATCCTCACAACTGCGGCAATAGGTAGCATCATCATAAATGGAGAAAAGGTTGAAGTTGTCAAGGATTTTGTCTTCCATAGATCCCCAGTCAATGCTCCCGGAAGCAGCAGTCAAGAGATCAAAAGACACACTACATTAGGTAAACCTCTTGCCAAAGACCTCTTTAGCAAGGGTGAAGAACAAGGGTGTTACGTTGAGGGCTAAGATAAGCCTGATCCGAGCCATGGTATTTTAAATTCAATCATATGCATGTGAAAGTTGGACATTGAATAAGGAAGAATGAAGAATTGATCCATTTGAGTTGAAATTCTTGAGAAGAAAATTCAGAGTACCTTGAACTGCTAAATGACAAACAGATCTGTCTTGGAAGAAGCCTGGGCAGCATGCTCCTTAAAGGCAGGGATGGTGAGACTTCCTTTTCTGTACTTTGGACATGTTGCGAGGAGAGAGCAGCCACTCGAGAAGGATGTCATACTTAGTTAAGAGAAGGGGAGCAACAAAGAGGAGGATGCTCAAGAGATGGATTGATACAGAGGCTGTAGCAACGGGCTCAGGCATCAGAACAATCGTGAGAATAGAGCAGATCTGGCTAGTGTTTCCTTGTGTTGTACATGGACCCTATGGGTCAGAACCAACCGGACGACTCCTAACAACAGCAGCAACCGACTTCACTGGTTGTATCCAGACAGCCCAGCCTATGCGCATGTCCCCTTCATCTAAGAACCAGACCCTCCTAGTAATGTAATCAATATTCTGAAGACAGAAACCTCACCATCCTTGTTTCTACACATCGTGCTTGCTGTACCTCTTCCCAGAAAAATGTATTCATTCTTCTGGCACTTTATGATATATATTTTTTGCCAATGCTTACAGCAAAAGCACCGACTCTTCATTGGTTTTTGTCATGTATTGTCCGGCTTTTATATGCATATGAGTCATTGAAGATTCTATGTCTTGGGCCAGGTACATAGAAGTCCTCAAAGTGACTTTTTCTTTCTTTTTGAGCGATTACAAGAGGTCTTTTGCAGCAAATTTGTTCAATGTGAGAAAAAGACGAGACTGTTTGCTCCCATACAAATGTACAGTTTCAGAACATGTAGGAGGCATTCTATTCTATGCCATCCTATTCGATAGGGCTGTAATGGGTTGGAATTGATGGTATGGGCCGGTGGTTTGTTTTGCACAAGGCAATATAATTGGACTTTTGGTAATGTTTCCATGGGAATTGATTGTTCAATTCAGTCCAATGAAATCCTTGACAACATTAATCTTTATTCCATATTTCATGATATTGCTTGTTGATCAATAGTGGGAATTTTTGTTTACATTACGTTGCGTTGTAATCCATAATGAAGGTTTGAGTCTTGTCTCTTCATCAGTGGGTGTTTCAAGCACTCTTGGTTTTCCATAAGCAAGATTGTATCATCTGCATATCACAGGTTACTAATGGGTCTTCCTCTGATTAAATGCTGCTTTATTCTTTATGTAACTTGAATCCTTAGATTATTAACTCAGAATACATACTGAATGTATATGCTGAAAGTATGCAACTCTGTCATGCACTTTTCCTAATTTTATACCATACAATATTGCTTTGTCTCTTGATATGCCCACATTTTTTCCTTCAGCTTGAGAAAGACACGACCAAGCTTCCACTTTTCCAGGTCCCCTAGGGAAGGAGTCAGTATGAACAAGACAGGGAAAAGATTGTCTTCCCTAGGCCTAGAGACTTATCCCAGCCAGTGATGCAATCAGCAGGGCACTGTGACAGATTGGATTAGGAAGAGCCTTTGTTGAAAGTGGTTCAAATATAGAAAATAGAATGCATTCTGGCTCCCAATGTGAGCTTCACCATCAGCAGCGGATGTTTGTGAATATCTCAAAGACACTATTAATTTCCTCTTGGCAGCTGCCTGGGAAATAAGGGTGGGGGAGTGGGGGTTGGCAATCTCAAAGCTTTTTTCTACTGCCATCATAAAATGTTATTTTAAAAATAAATTATAAAGAATCATGCTTAATAAATACGTTTCCTATAATTTTAACCTAACCAGTAATTCAAGGTGATAGGTTTAATCTTTTCTATTTGTAAGAATCATATTAAATGATTTTTTTCAGCTTCCAAAATACCAGGTTGATATAGTGTCATTAAATTTGTTTATATCCCTGAAAAATATTAATATCAGTTATGTAAAATCAACACAGCACATCGCATTTCTGATGGATTTGCTTCTCTATGGTGGATATACTTTTAATCGTTTGGATTTTGTAATATTCCTTTCTATATCTCTTGTCTTATAATGTATATGCATTGATCAGAATCATATTAAGAGTTATGACTAGAATAAGTCTATGCATAATAGTTATTACAAGATGGTTTATGGACAGAATAAAATTACTACTAACAGTACCAACTGCTTCAAAACTTCTGGATAGTATCATTAGGCAAATTTCCTGAATAAATTGAACTAGTTAAATAAATCAACAGAATGAGCCAGTCAGGTTTTTCTCATATAATCATACATTTCTTGGAAAGATTCAGGCAAATTCTAAGAAGTTCCTATAACAAATATCAGTTCAGACAAGAGGGAATCCAATCAGTATTCAGAACATATAAATCTGCATAATCCTTCTCTATGGTCTCACTTTAAACCATTTTACAAACTGCTTACAGGGAAGTCTCTCAGCAACACTGTCATTCCTTTACTGGGGGCTTCTGAGGGAAGATTCTCAGCTTAGAAGGTGCATCCTAGGGGACTACACCAGAGCCTCTTTGAACCTTACGCAATACCTAAAATAGCAGAAAAGTAGAATAACCACAACACTGAGAGTCAAGACTGAAAGCCACATAGTTGTTATATTTTAAATACATGTCTGTCTATTGCAACTATTGAAGTTACACTTAGACAAAGATTTGGTGCCTATTGCTGGTTGCATTCTTAAATAGCAGTCACAAATGCTGGTCATCGGAGAGAATGGAGGGAGATAGTCTTTTCCACTTTGTCGCCTATGATTTAGACTTGGAAGATGAATTCACTTTTTCTTGCATACGTAGCACAACATTTCAGGCATACATGGGCAGTCAGAATGAGCACAAAGTCCTATCCTAAATCTTTAATATTTTCATTTTCACTTCCAGTCCTGGTTGAAACATACTGAAGAGCAGAGGGTAGAATTTGTAGGAAAAGAGATCAGGTCTTATGGCCTTGGAGCTGCACTAGTTGGGACCGCTTTATGCCTCATATTCTGCATCAAAAGCACAATGATTACTATTATATCATGAAATTTTGGTGAATATTCAATGAGGTGTTTTCTTTTCTCTTTAAGATTTTTCTTAGTTTAACAGAAATGTAAATATAAGGGAGTTTTTCTCTTGCTAATATTTTGAGGGAAAGCTATGCTGAACCCTAAAATCTGTCACTGCACTCTACCAAATCCCAAAGTTCATAAAAGTTGGAATAACCTCAATCTGCTCTCTCAGTGGAGAGGGACAAAGAAATTCCAGATGGTTATGGCAGAGATTTGGGCAGAGGACACGGTGACGGAGAGTTAGTACTGGAAATTCCTGTTATCACAGAGACTTGTGGGGAATCCAAGCAAAGCTGACCGAACAGGTAGAATGATATAAATAAAGCTCAAGAAGAGAACACTTTGAAATGTGACACATAAACCCGAGCAATTGAAGAGACGAGCCATGCTTCTTGGCTGTGGTCCATGTTGAGGATGGGGCTACTGTGAGATCCAGGCAGGAAACAATAAACGCAGAGACACCCAGAAGAGGAAGACCAGAATATGTCATCCAACTGAAAAGGGATACGTGATCCTTAAAATGAAACATTTAAAAGAATGTAACTTTTCTAAGAGTTCATTATAAATGGATTATGAAAAGAAACTCGCCCTTCCAACATGCTTACTGTATTTAGACACAGATATGCCTTTGTGAAAAAGGATTTTCCACAATGATTATTACAAAGAGTAAAGCGTAAATAATTCCCTCTTTATATATTAACTTGATGGTCTTGCATTCAATGTGATAAAATATTATTTATATACTTGAAAGAATGATAGATAGCCTCCTATGTCCCCAGAGCTCCTCTACATCAA
>NW_022111321.1:13899808-13914320 GCF_000313985.2 Echinops telfairi
TCTTTCCTGACTAGTCTCTGTCCTCATAGTCTCTTTCCTGACTAGTCTCTTTCCTCAGTCTCTTTCCTGACTAGTCTCTTTCCTTATAGTCTCTTTCTCAGGTCTCTAGTGAGTACTCTGCTCTTCTCCCCTTCCCACAGGCCCCTTCAGAATTGTATCCCATCCTTTGCTCATTAAGGTACTGTCTCTTATTCTTTTTTTAGGAAATCTCACATTGTACATGTTTTTAATTATTTTTCTCATGCTTATGTTCACAGACATGCTCATGACCTTTTCCTAAATATGGTACTTTTACATATCATATCTATATCACAAAGCTAGAGGCCACATGTAAAATAAATTTATATCAAGACAGTGGCCCACACAACCACAGAGCAACAGGTCAAGTCCGGCACAAGTCTGTGGATCAGATGCTAAACGGGAATGTCATCTAGATCCCCAAGCTGCCGGCTCTGGGGGACCAGAAAGCCAGTCAATGAACCAGGAGGTAGGAAGACAAAGCAGATGGTAAGAATACTCCCAGACAGAGGAAAGTGGGTCTAATATTGGCAGACAACCTGGCAGGCAGCCAAGAGCTCCCAGTACCTGCAGACAACGTGTTGAGACAGCAGCTGAAGTTCCAGGTTCAAGAACCATGCCAGTAGGAAGATGAAAAAGAGAGTTCTTTACTGTGTCTCTTTTATGGATATCAAATGGGTCACATCTCCAAGGAGATATCATCAGGATGTGACCAAATGAGAGGTTGTACTCTACCCACATCTTCTTACAGGAGCAGCCAAATTGGCATAGAGTCTATTATATTCCCTATTATTCATTAGTCCATTTGCATTGATTTTGGTGGAGGGGAACAATTATTGTTTGTTTGTTTAGTTTTTATTGTGACATGGGTAAAGGTTTACAAATAAGATAATAAATTTTATACCCAACAATTCATACATAATTTATTTGATGTCTTTCCTTGCAGTCCCCACAATCTAAAATCACTTATCCATTTCCTTCCTGGTTTCCTGTTCCCATTCTTTGTTCCCAAACCTTATGAACTTTGTCCTTGAATAAATGCTGCCCTTTTGATTTTAAATAACCGATTTTTTTAATGTGTGCATACTTCACTAGTGTATTTGTTTACCTTATAAAGCTGTCTTTTATTTGGCTGAAAATTAAGCCATAGTTGTCTGTTTAGTTCCAGACCTGGAGGGTGACTTAGGACATGGTCTTGGGTGTTTAACCAGTATCTGTTCAACAATTAAGTCTAGTTTCTTTGATTTTTATTCCACATCCCTCTGCCAAAATATTACCCAGGACCTTCTAATTCAATCCCTTGAAAATCAGTTGGTAGTTACTGGCTTCATGATTAGGGAGGCTGATGTTCAAGAGGTCCATCAATCCATTGGACTGATGATTTCCATCTCTCTCCATTACTCTTCTTTCCATTAGACAGAGAGAGACCAATCGTTAGATGGTGTGCTTGTCCAGGTTGACTAACGAAACAAATCCAGAGACACTCATATGTGTATAAGAGAAAGCTTTATATATATATCAAAGAGGAATTGCATATTGAGAAAATATCCCAGCCCAGTCCAGATCAAGTCCACGAACACTACATTAGTCCATAAGTCTGATACTAGTCCATAAATTCCTCTTCAGACTCATGCAGCACATGCAATGATGCAGAATGCAAGAAGATCGCAGGCTGGAGGGTGAAAAGGCTTGTGGATTCAATGCTGGTGGAAGCATCTCAGTGCTGGCATGGGTTTCCGTGTGGCTTCTCCAACTTTCTGAGTGTGGCTACTCAACAGGAAGGTAAAGCAGAGAGAGATTGTCACCCACCTCCAGGGAGAAGGAGAGGAAGTTCCCCTCCTGAGAAGGTCTCACCCAGGAGGCATCACCAGGCTGTGACCTGATTGACAGGCTCAACTCCACCCCTTCACCCTATTTATAAAGTTGACATGAAATTATGTAAATACCACAGATAATTATTCTCAAGTCATCACTATTCACCAAAGTAAGATATAGAACATTGTTTGTGCACTGACTTGACAAATGACCTTGATGTTCCCTGGAACTGTGGTCCTGACCAGTCAGGCCCTGGGCCTCCTTCTGTTAAGATATTTAGAAATGCCTAAGAAGTTTTCATACATTTGCTCATAATTCATGGATATTTTTGCAGCAAAGATATCCACTGTCAAGTCCACATAAGTTTATGGATAAGTATTTCCACTGTCTCTCTGACATGAGTTTAGCCAGTGTCTATCCATAGGTCACCTTTAAACTACCACATACACATCTTCTTGGTTTCTCTTTACTTTTCCTCCAAAAGGCTACTCTCAAATACCCTTATGTAAAAGGTAATATGTATTGAGTGGTATTTTCCATTGTCTTTAAATTGTGGCAAAGTAAAAAAAAAATTGCCCAAACAGATTTTCTTATTTTCTTTATCGGATGAAGAAACGTCTCTTTTCCTTCTTTGTAATTCTAATCTTGAAATCCTTTTTCTAAATCTTCCATATTTTCCACTGACTTCCTCCATGTTTACAAGCATTCTCACAGTTACCTCATGAAATCAATATATTGCAATGTGAGACATTACAATATAGTACAATGCAAAATTCATCCATGGTACTTCATTCCACTTAAATTACAAATCATTTTCATGATGTTCTTCATAATGAATAGATAAATAAAAATATAGCGTTTTAAACATCTTGTCCATAATTAAGTTCATGGTCATCTGTGTTGCATTATGAGAATATACTTTAAAACCTGTCTCTAGTTTATGCATTTTCTTGATTTCAGTTCTGGGCTATAGGCATTTGAACATATCTGCTTTTCCTTAGATGATCTCATCGAGTCCCATTATTTCATAAAATTTTTCGCTGTTATTTTACAAACCTACCTTTCCAGTCTTTTAATCATTTCTATTTCAACCTTTATATGTGTATATTGTATCTGACTTTGCATCAAAAGACAATCCATGCTCAATATGTTCAAAATTGACCTCATCCTTATCTCCAATGTCAATCATCCTTCTAAGATATGTACATAGCAAAATGGTAGATGCCATCTACACGTGGCCTCTCTGGGTGATTTCTTGGCATTTGCAAGTGAGAGACAAAAGACAGACCTGCGACAGACAAAAATAAAAGCCTCCCAGCTAGGGAGTCAGCGCTGTCTCACAGCTACCTCCCCGTGGGTTTCCCAGTCTGTGACTGTTTATGGGAGTAGAAAGCCCAGTGTTTCTCCTGAAGTGCTCCATAAACCTGGGTAAAATAAAATTTGTCGATGAATAAATAAATAACAGTTTAAAAGATAAGCCATGAGTCACGTGAACAATGGTGGATTTAATTTTCAACATTGTTGCTTAAACCTCTCATTTATTTCCTTGAAGAAATTTAGAAAATGCATTTCAAAGGACATATAAGATCACTAATTAACTGTTTTTTTAAATAGGCCTCTATTTTTCTTCTTTACATTAATAAAAGTTATGATTGTCTCTGTCCATAGTATAGCTCAGATGACCCAGTGGTAAAATGTTGGGCTTTTTATAGAAAGTCTTGAGATTTGAACTCAGCAGTCACTCTGGTGAGAAGACGTGGCAGTCAGCTTCCGGAAAGAAGGCAGTCTCCCAAACGATGGCTCCTCCCTACCCCGCCCTGCAAGTGTGTCACCAGTCTGCTGCTCAGCAACAGATTGGGTAGCTTTTCATTATTTTTTCAATGTTTATGATGCTCCCTAAAGATCCTTCTCCTTCCCAGTATTTGTCTATAGAGTAGAATCCAATTGGGAATTCTCAAAATCCCAGAAATTCCCAAACTTTTATTGACTACCTATCTTTAAATTTCATATGTTTATTGCATTTATTTCAATGGCTGCTTTAGTGCTTGATTTTCCCCCCACAATTTTATGTAGATTTTTCATGTAACCAACTCATTTTCAATACTTGCATGATAAAAATAAAATTTCCAGTTATTTTTAAATCAAATTGGAATACACAGCTGGTTTGCAAAATGCATGGCTAACCCATGTAAATAGAATGCATCTTATTTTTCTAGAATCGCCTAGTGATGCTGCATGTACCCTTTCTTGGAAATTAAGATATTGCCCTTGAAATGTTACCAATGAAAGGACAAAACCATGAGATTTGCTCAAAACATATACCTATCACATGGTAATGAATACTGCTACCCACATTTATCCAGCTGACCCACCGACGCATTAGGTGAGCTGCAAAATAACTTCTCACTTGTTGCAAAACCATCTTCAGAGCCAGAGAAGCAAACTGAGATGTTGTGAGATAGATATACACAACACTCCTCCATCCTCAGACTAAAAGAGACTTCCTGATAGAAAATTCTCTCATTCAATTGTATAATGATCTACATAATTGAAACACAAATTTAAATATTTCGGGGGGGGGGGGAAGTTCTGTTTGAAAAACTACAACAACAAAGAGAGGGAGAGAAGTATTTGAGTATATGAAATGAGAAGATTATAATGCAGGGTGCATTGATTCAGCATGTGTTAAAATTAAGTATCTAAAATACCTACAGGGCTTGAAAAGGTGTATGGAAATGAGCTGTTTTCCTCCAGTGAATGCCACAGGAAATGACAGTTCAGTTGATCTCTTTTTCACACCCTTTTAATGAAATATTTATTTCAGTGTTTGGAAGGACATTTTCGATCTAGCTGCTTTTAACTCCAGAGAGCACATGATTGAAAGTGAAATTGGTCTTGGGTTCAATATGTTAATCCCTTAGTGACTTGTCGTTTCATTTATAGGTGCTCAATTTCTATAAGTGGTAAATAGGCAGGCTTACTACATAATCAATGTTTATCTTTATCCCCCGCCAGCCTTTCCATTTCCTAGTGGTCTGTGATAATTTCTATGTCCCTTTTAACTTTTACCTTTGCTTTTTATTTTTTACTGTTACTCTTGGAACTTTCATTCATACTAGTCTGTACATGCCAAATATAAGTTTTTTGTAGTCATTGCAATTTGTGCTTCAGGTTGTCGCAATTTGTGTTAAACTGCTTTCTGCCGCATGTAGTCACATGCCCAACACCCACACCTGAGGAAAGCACTTTAAGTAGAAGGGCACATGCCAACTGCATCTTACATAAATTACATGACAATGACACATAACTGGCTTCTTGATAACTTAAACACTTTGTTTTAAGGGGTTTTGGTCCACAGCAATTGGTCATTTGAAGCATGAGGGTAATAGAGTTGGCAGGATGTTAGGGTGGGTGATTGTGCAGTAAGGTTTCTCTCTAGCTAAGCCTACATATGATGCCAACTGTGCAAATCCATCCAAGGAGGCTGATATCGCCCACATCAGATGCCAAATGGGTAGTAGATCATCCCACCCCACATGCCATCTACATCCTGTAGAAATCTCAGCTTCCTTTCCCGGGTCTGTCTAGAACCCCACTGCTCCATGGTGACGTGTTGAAAATGAATGTGTTGGAGTTTTGTGTGCGAAAGGATTGATATATATACTCAAACATATAAACATACATATAATCAGTGCTATAAAATATAATTATAATTTCTATATCTGAAATTAATGTTAGAACTATTATAAAACTAGTTCATAATTTATCTATGGTAAAGCCAACTGCAAATAACAGGAAGAGACTAACATGCCACAAATTTAGATTTTGTGACAAATTCTGCTTTGTGAATCTCCAAAAATATATAATATGGAGTGGGAAAAGAATGAAAGATCTTTCATAGGGAAAAAGAGTCGGGCGATGCAACGACTTGGCCACCGTAGAGCTTGGCCACCATTGAAATGCTGGAGGGTAAGGTCACTGCGGAGACGCTCAGATTCATTTTGACACACAGTTCCATCGACACATAGTTCTCCTTGGACACACATGGATGGATCATGAATCAGTGCCTACTCGAGGTTGAAAATGTAGGGCGTTATGTTCTGGAGACCAATACCTAAGGCGAGTAGAGGTGTAAAGTTGACGTTAAGTCCACTGTAACTTATGGCAACCACACGTGTGTCAGGGTGAAACGGCTTCACAAGCCTTTCCCAGATGACCCGGCTTTTCTTTGGAGTCCTCTGTTGGCGACCTCAAGCTACAATGTTTGGTCAGCAGTAGAATGAGTTCGTTGTTTGCATTACTCAAGGACTGTCTGGAGGCCTAGTGGCAGCATGGTTGCATGTGGGGCTGCATGTGGGAAGATCGGCAGTTTGAAGCTGCGGGCCGCTCAGCTGCAGAAAGAGGAGGTTTCTACTCCTGTAAAGAGTTACGTCTCAGAAACCCGTAGCGTCCCGATCAGTCATGCTCCATTAGATGGTGATGAGTTTTTGAAATTCTCTAAATGATAAGGGAGGACTCAAATATGATTTTCTACTATTCCTATCAAAGAAAGATAAGTATAGAACTTAGATTCTAAAAGGAAGAAAGCTGATGAAATAGACTTTCTGCTGTAAATATTTCATCAAGCATTTTAAAATACATCCTGCTTCCATATGATACCTACATCATAGACTCACAGTATACCAAAGAGGATAAAATGACAATTTTAGACTGTATGGCCACATCTTTTATGTGGATCTGATTACATAGGTGAATTCATATGGGCGTGAGTTCTTTCTTAACAATTGTATTTAAGACCACAAAATTGGGTATCTGCAATACTGTAGCAGACAAAAGCAATTTATTGGGCTCAATATGTAGACGTAATCAGGAGTAGGAAGCAGTTGTGAAAGTTTCACCATATAGCAGTTTTTTTATTTGATTAAGTCTTGAATTATAGGTCTAGATCTTTTATTTTCAATGTCAATAGAGTTATAAACATAATACGTAACATATCATTTACTACCTATAATTCACAAGCTATACCTTCACCTTGATAAGTGAAATGGAAATTCAAAATAAATGTGTGCATTTAGAAATTTGAGGAATAACTAGGGTATAAAGATCTTGGCTGAGTGAATCTTTCATATAACTGTATAGATGCTGCCATTTTTTAGAGCAACTATACAAACTCTTACGCATACCAGCATTGGTTGAGAAAATATATGCTGCTGAAGCCAATCTATACAATTTTTTTTCTTCTGAAGCATTCTAAATTTTTAATATTTACAGTCCACTTTTCTATGACCAGCTCTAGATTACTGGCTACTACCTATATCTTAGAGAAATGGAAGTACAATAATTGTTCAATGTTGTGTTGATTAGGTTTTATGCCAACTAGAGGTACCTTGGTGATGGTAGGGGTGGAGCCTAAGTGATCAATCAGGTCACAGCCTAATGGTCCTTCCTTGGAGGGTGGCCTTTTGTGGAAGTGAAACCCTAGATCGCTCTTGCCCCTAAACCTATTTCTGGATATGGATCGTAGGTCTGGTTCATTAATCTCCTCTCACCAACCTTGGAGTCATTTGGTCAGCCTCGGATCCATTCAGCTCTGTATCAACCAGCCTGTGGACCTCCTGCTTCATCTTCCTGCTTTCTATTCATCAACTGCTGCAGCTGCATGAGTCAGGAGAAGCCTCCAGTTCTATATGATGTACAGGCTTAAACAGTTCTGGACTTACCTACTTCTACAACTGTGTAAGTCATTTCTTAATAGAAATATCTTTTTGTGTACATACAAGAATCATTGGTTTTACTTCTTTAGAGAATCTAACCTAACCAAAAAAAATGGGTTCAAGTAGGTTGAGTTTTCATCTTTGATCCATATTCACACGATTCAGTTTTGCTGCTCTTGTGTTTATTTAAGAAGACTACGAAGTGAGAAACAGCTTCTTCTTTAAAAGGATGACTATTTCATCCTAGAGAGTCAAATAGTTAAACAGAACAAGAAGATATAATGTAGTTTAAAGCCTGGAACAACTTGTGTCAGTTTGCTAAGAAAATAATCCAAGGGGCTACACTATATGAGAAAGGACATAGTATCAGGATTGGAGGAAAACTCATTATGCAAATGATTCAACCTTGTTTGCTGAAAGAGAACTTGAAGCACTTACTAATGAAGATCAAATACTATAGTCTTCAATATGGATTACACCTCACCTCAACAAAAGAAAGCAACAATCCTCACAACCTAACCAACAAACAACATAATGGTAAATAAGAAACGATCGAAGCGCTGTCGAGGATTTCACTTGAGTTGGCGCAGTAATCAATGCTGATAGAAGCAGCAATCAGGAACACAAATGACTTATTGCATGAGGAAGTTCTGTTGCAGAAGACTTACTTTGTTAAGTTGTTACAAAGTGAAGATACCAATTGGAGGACTAATTTGAGGACAGAAATCCCAAGGCTGACATTTTGAATCGCCTCATATGCCTGTGAAAGGTGAATTAGGACAAAAGAATAATTCCAGCCTTTGAAGTATGGTCTTAGAGAAGAACATTGAATATACCACGAGCTGCCAGAAGAACAAACAGACTCATCTTTAAAAAAAATTACGGGCATGATTCTCCTTTGAAGTGAGCGTGAGGATTTTGTCTTATGTTCTTTAGACATGTGATGAGAAGAGACTAGTTTCTGGAGAAGGAGATCATGCTTGGTAGACTGCGAAAGAAAAATAGAGGAAGACCCTCAAAGATGTAGATTGAAACAGTGGCTGCAACAATAGGTTCAAATTTAGCAATGATTATGAAGATGGCGCAGGGTTAGCCACATGCTACAGTGTTCAACTAGAGGAAACCAACTTAGTGGCACCCAGTAACAACAAGGAAGAAATAGTGGACACAGAATGTCAGACAAATTCTAGTCTTAATTCTAAACCAAACCTTTATTAGTTTTGTTTTTTTTCAAGCAATTCCAGCAATATCTATACCTATGCAATATGATTGTTAAAATAATTTAAAATGTTATAAATGTGACAGGGACCGTTTGGTATTTCACAATTTGTAGTTATGCAATATGAAAGGAACAGAAATTATATGCAAATATTGAGCAGCATGGTTTGTGTTGAGTCCTTCTTAAGAATGATCATTTTCCCAATGGATTCTCTGGAGGGTTTGTGTTACGTTTAGTCTCAAGGCATAGAGTAGTGATTCCCAGGGCATGGATTATGGATTCAGATGGTTCGGGCATCTGTATCTCCTCACATTTCTTCCCTGTTAATTTAGTTTCCTCATCCATCAATGAAGACAACAATTAACAGCTCTCTTACCGGATTGCAGTTTGGAACTCACTGGACTAAAAATTAAAACTTTATTTTGTTACAAAAATATTTGAGAATGTGATAAATGGTGTGTTGTTTTAAAACATATTTATCCATTAACTATTCTCAGTTCATGTCCACATTGTTATCTTACAATACTTCTGTGTCTGGTGGTAACATTTACAAGTAACTATTAGATAGAAGATAAGTAGAGAAGAAGACCTAGCCTTGATCCTTAAAGAATATGTTCCAAGATTTTATGTTAATAAAATTGAATGTATTGTCCATTAAAAGGTGCTGTCCTTTATTGTCTATATTAATTACCTAAATTGTGTTTTCTAATTGCCATTATCTTTTGCATGGAAGTATTATTTTAAATTTGCTTGCAAGATAAATGTGAATAATGTTGATTTCATGTATTTCATTATTTCAGCATTTATTTTTTTAATCATTTTATTTGGGGTTCTTACAGCTCTTTAAGCAATCCATACATCCAGTGTGTCAAGCACACTTTTACATATGTAGCCATCATCCTTCTCCAAAGAGTGTATTTCTACTTAAGCCCTTGGTATCAGCTCCTAATTTTTTCCTCCCTCCCTTCCTCATTAACCCTTGATTATTTATAAATTATTATTATTTTCATATCTTACGCCAAACGCTATCTCCTGTAACCCACTTTTCTGTTGTATGTCCCCCTTGGAGGGGCAGTTATACATCAATCATTGTGATAGGTTCCCCCTTTTTCCCTCCATCTTCCCCCTACCCTCATGGTATCCATGCTCCTATTATTGTTACCGAGGGGGTTATCTGTCCTGGATTCCCTGCATCTAGAGCTCTTATCTGTACCAGTGTACATGCTGTGGTCTAGATGGATTTGTACAGTAGAATTGGGGTCATGATGGAGGGGGAGGAAGCATTAAAGAACTAGAGAAATGCGGTATGTTTCATTAATCCTATAGTGCACTTTGGCTGGCTCGTCCCTTCCTTGTGACCCTTCTGTGAGGGGATGTCTAATTATCTACAGATGGGCTTAGGGTCTCTACACCCCTCCCTTCTTGTTCACATTGATATGATTATTCTGGGTCTTCTGATGCCTGATACCTGATCCCATCAACATCTCATGATCACACAGGTTGGTGTGCTTCTTCCATGTGGGTTTTGTTTCTTCTAAGCTAGATGGCTGCTTGTTTATATTCAAGCCTATAAGACACCAGATGCTATATCTTTTGATAGCCAGGCACCATCAGCTTTCTTCACCACATTTGCTTATGTGCCCATTTTGTCATCAGTAATCATGTCTGAAAAGTGAGCATCAAAGAATTTCAGGTTATTAGAAGAAAGTGTTCTTGCATTGAGGGAGTACCTGAGTAAAGCCCCAATGTCCATCTGCTACCTTATTATTAAACATCTACTATATGCACTTATAACTATGTCCCTATTGTTACGTATAAATATATTTTCATATAAAAGTGCCTGTATGTATAACTCTGTAAATTTCCTTTGCCTCCTAATTATTTCCCCTATTTCTCTTTACTTTCCTCCTGTCCTATGATCATGTTTGGTTTTCCTTTGGCTTCCAGTAATTCCTCTCAACTACACTGCACTTGATCAAGCTCTACCAAGCATCCTATGCCCTCCTCACCATCAATTTTAGATCACTTGTTGTTCCCTTGTGCCTGGGTTAGTTGGCTCCCCACTTCCTTTCCTCACCTCACCATCTCCCATGTCGCCCCAGAACTGCCAGGCCCGTTGTTTTTGCCTCGGGATTGTTTATTCTGCCCATTTTATCTAGATAGACATAAAAAAACAAAAATCAACAACAACAAAAAAGAAAAGCCTATAAATAATTCCAGGTCTGTCTGTTGACCTTTATGAGTGTTTTCTAGTCTAGTCTGATGAGGTGTCACACCCTACACTCAAAGTCTATTTTTAGGAAACTCAAGGTGAATCACAGACCTTGAGGTAAACTCCCAAACTATTAGAGCCATTAATGAGGGAATTGGGACAAAGCTGAGAACTTTGGTCCAGGGAATACACAAGCTATTGGAAACAGGGAAGGACACAAACACAGAGGAGGCACGAATTGATAAGTTGGATATACTGAAGACAAACACCTGTGTACATAGAAATAATTAGCTAAGAGAGTAATCAGAGAGCCCACAGGATGAGAAAACATCTTTAGCAATGACACATCAGGAAAAGGCCTTATTACTAAGATCTACAGTACTCTGCCAACGTACATTAAGAAAAGAAAAAAACCGTGAAAAATAGTAGCCTATTGAGGAGGTGGGCAAAGAATCTGAACAGAAGTTTTAAAAGAGTGGACATCTGAATGACCAATAAACATATGAGAAAATGTTCCTGACCCTTAGTCATAAGATAAATTCAAATTAAAACAACCCCACCTAACACTCTCAAATATAGCCCAATTCAAAAAATGAGAAAGCAACGAGTGTTGGAGGGGCTGTCTTGAAATAGGAACTCTCATCCACTGCTGGTGGACCTGTAAGTGTATACAGCCATTATGGAAATCAATTTGGTGATATCTACAACAGATAGAGTTGAGCTACCGTAAGACCCAACAATCCCCCTGGGCAAATACCCATAAAAGGCAAGAACCAGACCATGGCCAGACATCTGTGCTCCAATGTTCATTGTGGTGCATTTCACCACCACAAGAAGTTGGAAAAAACCTAAATTTCCATCATAGGGTGAATTGATTAAAAGACTGTGGTGCATACATAAAATGGAGTACTACACATCCCTAAAAATCATGATGAACGCATGCAGCACAATGCCACATGGGAGGAGTTGGAGGAGCGTATTCTAAGTGAAGTAAGCCAAGCACAAATGGACAAGCACAACGTGAGCCCACTGAGGTAAGCTTAAAAAAGCAAAATAATGGGGAAAAACTACTAAATATATGCACCCCAGGGTGAGGTCCAGACACTGTGGCAGGGGTCCGGCCCAACCTTGGGTACATATGGAAGCCAACTTAAAAGGAGGGTGAAAAAAGGGACATGGGTGTGGGGGAACAGGGCACTAACCCTCCCAAGGGGAGGGTATTGTTTATATCTACACAGAAAGGGGAGAGAGGGGCCAGACCTCAATATGGTGAGCCAACAGTTGAATGCAATATACCTGTATGAAGTAGTGAACCAATAGAGAGGATTATGTGGTTGACCCCAATCCCAGCTACATGGACCCCATCCACAGAAAAAAAAATCACCAAAATATGACCTTGAATCTATCTCTCCTGAATTTTGAGAATAACTCAAGAATAGATGTCACTCATTTAGCACTAATGACAGAAGACCTGGTGTGTTGTGGGAAGACATCAAGACCACCATTAATGAAGAAAGCAAAGGATCACTAAAAAGAAAGAGAGGAGAGAAACGAGATCAAATTGGGTGTCAAAAGAGAGGCTAAAACTCGCTTTTAATCATAGAGCGAATAGAAGATAAGATGAAGTCAATCAGCTGAACAGAAAATTTCAAAGGCCTGGTTAAGAAGACAAAGGCAGGTATTATAATAAAATGTGCAAAAACCTAGAATTAGAAAACAAAAAAGGAAAATCAAGCTCAGAATGTCTTAAACTGAAAGAATGCGAGAAAAAAATCAAGCTTCAATTTGCAATCCTGAAAGTTTCTACGGGAAAAATGTTGACGTAAGCAGTAAGCATCAAAAGAAGATTGAAAGAATACATAAAGTCACTGAGCCAAAAATAACTTCTTGATAGCATTTCAAGACTGAACACATGATCAAGAACCAATGATGCTGAAGAATGAAGTTCAAACTCTACTCAATGCATCAGCCAAAAACAAGGCTCCAGGAGTTGATGTTATACCAATTGAAATGTTTCAACAAGTTGATGAAGCATTAGAAATGCTCACTCTTCTGTTCCAGGAAATTTGGAAGAAAGCTACTTGCCTAAGCTGAATGGAAGTGTTCCATATTTTTACCCATTCCAAAGAAAGGTGACCCAGCAGGATGTTCAAACTGAAGAGCAATATCATTGATTTGCATGCAAGTAAAATTTTGTTGAATATCATCCAACAATGGTTGCAGCAGTATATTGATAGGGAATTGTGAGAGGTTCGGGTTGGATTCGGCATAGAAGGTTGCACAAGTACTATCATTGTTGATGTCAGATGATTCTTGGCTGGAAACAGATAATACCAGAAATACTTTTACTTGGGTTTTATTGATTATGCAAAAACATTTGATGATGTGGACCATTAAAACTACAAAAGCTAATGAAAAGAATGGTAATTCAGAACATTTAATTATGTTCATGTGGAACTTGTATGGGACAAGTGGCAGTTGTGGGAGCAGAACAAGGGAATTCAGCCTGGTTTAAAATCAGGACAGATGTACATCAGGGTTATATCCTCTCACCATACTCACTCAATCTGTGTGCTGAACAAATAACCAGGGAACATTTATTACATGATGGCAAATGTGGCATCAGGATTGAAGGAAGGCTTATTAACAAGCTAAGATATAAAAATGGCACAATCTTGCTTGATGAAAGTGAGGGGGACTTGCAGCACATACTTATGAAGATCAAGGATTACAGGCTTCAGTACGGATTCCAACGCAATGGAAAGAAAACCTAAATCCTCACAATTCAACTAATACTACAGTTAGCATCATGTTAAATAGGAGAAAGTTTGAAGTTGTCAAGGATTTTGTCTTGCTTGGATCCACAATCACAACCAATGCTCATAGAAACAGAATTAAGAGATTAAAGGAGATGTTACATTAGGTAAGACTGTTGCACAAGGCTTCCTTAGAGAACAGAAAAGCGAGGATGTTGCTTTGAGGAACAAGGTGCCCCGTCCTGTAGCATCCTCACTATCATTATTATTCCTGCTAGAAAACCCTGTATGGTAGCTGGACTATGTCATACAGTTTTGCTATGAGTGGAAATTGGCTCTATGGCACAAAACAACGATACTATGTGTCTTTGTATGTGGTGTACGTGTTTCCTGAAACCATCATTTCATGTTCAAATGAGAAAAATATCAGACTTGTAGCAGCTCTAGTTCATTTTGATCCACTGCCACCTGGGTCATCGTCACTAGCATATATGGAGGGAATAGTGGGGAAAACATACCCTGGGATGAAATTTTCAATTTGACTATTTTAAATATAAATCTTGATTATTACCTAATCTATTTGCAGGAGATATTAAAAGTAACTCAATTTCATGATTTAATGAATAAAAAATAATGTGTTTCTAGTATCCTTTTGAGAAGCACAAAAACGGCACCCATTAATATTATAATAAACCAGTCTGCCTGTCCCCATTTTATTCAATAAAAAAGTAACCAAGACTGTTATAGGATGTATACTATTAATCTATAAGATTACTTT
>NW_022111321.1:13916242-13918109 GCF_000313985.2 Echinops telfairi
GAGGGAAAAAAAGGAAAATGAGCTGATTCCGGGAACCCAAGAGGAAAGCAAATTTTGGGAATAATGAGGGCAACAAATGTATAGGTGTGCTTTACACAATTGATCTATGTATTGTGATGAATTGTATGAGCCCCAATAAATTGATTAAAAAAAATAAAAAGCATTAGCAAAGCAATGTTAAAAAAAGGAATTGGTTTATAATCCTGACTCACAGACCGCTAGATAGAAAAAGTGTGTCTGGAGATTCCTAAAGCAAAACCAATTAGAGGGAGAGAAAAACAGAAAACAGAAAACAAAACCTTTCCGTAATCACCTTCCATTTGCAAATCTGCAACAGACGAGACTGCCAATTTTACACAGAATGTTATAAAAATTCATAGAACTAGACATGAATGATTTTCATTCATGGGAAATTGTAGAGTATATTTCCCTTAGCAATTGATCACCCTGAGGCAAAACAAGCAGCGAGCGTTCAATTGTCCATGGAAGGAAGACAGACCTGCATAGTCTTCACTATGCAGCTCCTAGCTGCCAGCCTCCAATTACTGTTCCAGTGTTGAAGCTCTTCCTATCAATTTGCAATCGTATATTAAGATGTTTCCACTTCTTTACGTAAACGAAGGCTCGGTTTCCGCAATGCCTGTAATGAGCTGCTGTGGATTTTACACCACTCCATTCGCCTAGAAAATCTGTTACCACTGATTGCTGTGCATTTTCTTCAGAGGCACTGAAACTTGGACCTCAAAAAATTCTTTTATTAGATGAGATTATTTCCGTTTTCATGTGTATTTAACTCCAGACTTAAAAGCAAGTGTCATCATGCACACTTTTCAGGTAAGGTATTTAGAAGGTTGAAAAAATTGTTATGGACCTTTTTTGCCTTAGCCATTACACCTTGATGATGAGCTGAACATTTTGGCTTCCTGGAAAGCCTAAAAGTAAATTAGAATTCAGCAGCAGCAAGTCCATTTTAAGCTCCTTTAAGCAGTGTGCTTTTACTTATTTTTATAATATTTGACCATGGATAATGCAAGTGCACAGCAAATACAGTACTATTACAGAAAAGAAAGAGGATGAGTGGCCTAAATTGGTAAAACATTTGTTTTAGCTACTACACCTGTAATTTAGAAATTTGGAAGTAGTTTAACTTGAAATTGAAAATAAAAAAGAATAAATGAGTATAAGAGACTAAGACTCTAGCTGCATAAAGAAGAGCTCCCTCAGTCTGGATGAAGGGTATTGTCTCCCCATCTCTGCGAATGTACTGCTATATGTGATCTCTCTTTGCTCGAAATCAAGGTGCCACACTCTGCAGATATTAGAAATTGGATGCATTTCCTATATTGTGATGCATCACCTTTCATATAAATACCTAATTATCCATAAGGGAAATGCTATTAGAGCATTTCTGTCCTTTGCTGTGGGGGTTAGTGAGTGCTTCAGTCTCCACTGGATATAAAAATTTCCTGGGGTCTACTAATATTAGCTAAAACACTTACCTATGGAGTTATTCACCAGAAAATAAAAGAGCTATGGATTCGTTTTCTGTCAGTCATAAGAAAAAATGCAGCAATCGACAGATCAGAGTGTAAAAATGGAGAATTGATTTCTATTTTGTTTATCTTCTGCCATTTATCAGCTTGCTTTAACTAATATATATATATTTTTGAAGTTCGGGGAGTTGGACTTTTGTAAAAATTCCAATACTTCCTCTTATTTTTGTCCTCAATTCTTTTTCCTTTGTACCTATTAAAGTGAATCGCACCGATAACATAGTTCTTTGGCAAAAGAATAGCACGATTTTCAAGTGAGATGTTTCCATGATCCTTTCTTCTTTCTTCTCTCTTTTGACTAGTTATTAGCCAAG
>NW_022111321.1:13919066-13927736 GCF_000313985.2 Echinops telfairi
CTCTCATACTTTATCTTCATTTAGTCGCATAAATAATACACTGATAAATCAAACAGAAATGTCTATCCATTTAGAAGAATTTCTAGGAAAAAATACCACACACCTCTCCCCAATCATCAAATCCATAACTTTGCTGCTTCATTAAACAACTTCATACATTTACATTTATCTCACACCCCACCAGCCAAGACAATGGTTGCCTTGGCATGACAGACATGTTAAAATGTCATGCTGATCTGGCTTACATCGGGAAATCAGCACAGTTCTCTTATAGGTTGTTGCAGTTTGTGTGCCTCAAGTTAATGCAGACTCATAGCGAACCTTATGACCGAGATGAATTGTGGCAAAGGGTTTCCTAAACTGTTTCTAGGAGCAGGCCATCAAAACTTCTCTCCTGAGAAGCCTTCAGTGGGTTCAAACTGCTAGTCTTCTGCTTAGTAAAGAGTCTTAACCATTCTGTAAGCACGGCTCCTTTTATACAGACTCCAAGCCCCAATATCACCAAGTCAATGCTGATTTATGGTGACCCGTCTTTGGATGCTGACTTAGAGTGCCCCTCCCACCGCCCTGGGATTCTGAGACTGTAGTTGTTTGCTGGATTAGAAAGCCCAGTCTCTTCTGCAGAGCTGCTGGTGGATCTGAACTGCCAACCATGTGGATCTGCTCAATTCATAACCCCTGTGCCACCAGGGCCCCTAACAGAAACCATCTGCTAATTACTTCCTCTTTTTTCTGCACACATGTCAGCCTGGAATACTGTGAGCAGCCGCAAAAGGTTGGCTATGAGGCCCTATTAGGGACTTAGTTTGAAGACTTCTTTTTTCAGAATCATTACATTCTACCTATTTCTAAACTTCTAATAAATTAGTCATTAAAATTGTAATGCTCATATTTATAAGCAGCATTCTTTTTCTCAAGCAGGTTTTTTTAACAGCTTTGAATTTTAAAAAATTGATATTGATGTATGTTACATGTAGACTATGATCAAGGAACAATAGTTCGAAAGGAAGAAGTCCAAGCTGTACTGAAAGTTATTAGCCAAAAACAAAGTGCTAGGAATTGACAGAATACCAAATGAAATGTTTCAAGTTGATTAAGCACTGGAGGCACTCAGTGATCTATGTCAAGGAATTTGGAAGACAGCTCATTGGCAAACTGACTGTTAGAGATCAATATTAATACCCATTCCAATTAAAAGGGGTTCATTATAATGCTAAAATTATAGAATGATATAATTGATATGACATGCAAGCAAAATTTTGCTAAAGACCATATGACTATTGTTGTAGCAGTATATTGACAGGGAGCGGCCAGATGTTCAAGATGGTTTCAAAAAAGGGCATTGAACAAAGGACATGAGTACAATTTCTGATGTCAGATGGATCTTGGCTGAAGGCAAAGAGTATCAGAAAGGTGTTTACTTGTGCTTCATGGAAAATGAGAAGACATCTGACTCTGTGGACCGTAATCAATGATAGAGAACCTTGAGAAGAAGAAAGCTGTATTGTTCTCATGAGGAATTTGTACAGGGATCAAGGGACAATTGTGCAAAGACAACAAGGGACTACTGCTGGGTTAAATTCAGGAAAGGTTTGCCTCGTGATTGTATCCTTTCCACATATGTATTCAATCTGGATACTGAGCAAAAGACATCAGACAGGCTGGCTTATCTGATGAGGGGAGTGTCATCAGGTTTGGAGGAAAGTTTATTGATGACCAGTGAGATGCAGATGACAAAACTTTGCTTGCTGAAAATGAGGACGTGCAGCACTTGCTAGTAAAGATCAAAGATAGCAGTCTTCAGTATGGATTACAACTCAATGTAAAGAATCTCAAAATCATCACAACTGGTTCAATAGGTAAGATGTGATAAACAGAGGAAAGATTATCAAATTATTAAGTGTTTTGTCATGCTTGGATCCACAATCAATGCTCATGGAAGTAGAAGTCAAGGGAATAAAAGACACACTGCATTGGGTAAATCTGCTGAACAAGACCTCCTTATAGTGTTGAGAAACAAAAATGTTACTTTAAGGACTAAGATGCAACTGACTCAAGTCATAGTATATTCTATTGTCCCATATCTATATGAAAGTTGAACATTGATTAAGGAAGACCAAAAAAGAGTCAATGCATTTGAATAGTAGTGCTGATAAAGAATATTGAAAGTACCCTGGGCTACCAAACAAACAAACAAATCTGCTGGAAAACGTCCAACCAGAATGCTAACTATGGAGAGTTAGAAGCAACGTCTCAAATAATTTGGACGCGTTATCAAGAGAGACTAGTCTATGGAGTAGGGCATCACACTTAGTAAAATGGAGGGGTAGCTAAACAGATGATGACCCTCCATAAAATAATTTGATACAGTGACTGCAACAATGGGCTCCAACATACAAACAATTGTGAGGACTGTGTAGGATCTGTCAGCGCTCCATTCTATTGCATACAGGATCTCTATTCACTGATTTGATGGCATTTAACAACAACAATATAATAGATGCATTATAAAATAAATTAATGTCTGGTAAGTTATTTAAATGTGCATGCTAAACAGCTCTGATATTTAGCATGCACATATTAAAATATACAAAATTGAGAATTTTATGTGAGGGATATTCTCATTTGCCTTGAATATTTGCTTCATCATTCCTAATGTACAACAATCTATTATTTGATAATTTGATGTATTGCCTTTGGCTGGTTCTCTAGAGGAGTAAAACCAGCAAAGTTCAAAGTGCATATATGTTATTATGAGGAGCCCTGGTGGTATAGTGGTTATCTGTTGGGCTGCCAGCAGATGGTCGGCAGTTAGAAAACACCAGCAGGAGAAAGACTGGGCTTTCCTTTTGGAAACACACAGAAAGGTCTCTATGAGTCAGAATTGACTCGATGACAGTAGTTGGGTCTTTCTGGTCATTATTATTGTTAGGTACCATCAAATTGGCTAAAACATACAGAAACCCTATGTACAACATAATGCAATACTGCCCAGTTCTTCACCATCTTTAAAATTGTTTTTGTAGTTTGAGCCTGCTTCTGCATCATTGTGTCAATCCATCTCATCTTTTTCATTGTTGTGTTAGGCTGGTCTCTCTCCCTCTCTTATATTATATATTATTGATATATACTTTTTAATAATATATCATTATTTTAATAATACTTTATCTATTATTCAATGATATATTATAAATATATATATGTACACAGAGATAGACAGAAATACAGAAAAGAAATCTATATCAAGAATGTGTTAGCAAGAACACTTTGTTCTAACAACCTAGCACTCTTTGATACTCACCTTCCCAACACAATAGCTGAAGAAAAAATTGGTACATAAGCAAATGTACTGAAGAAAGCTCACGGTGGCCAGTTATCAAAAGATATAGCTCTGGGGTCTTAAAGACTTGAATTTAAATAAACGGCCATCTAGCAGGGATGTAACAAAGTTAAATGAAAGAAGCACACCAGCCTGTGTGATCATGAGGTGTTGACGAGATCAGGTCTGAGGTATCACAAGATCTAAAACGAACGAATGTATCAACGTGAACAAGGGAGTTGAAGTGGAGACCCAAAGCCCAACAGTAGAAAATTGGACATTCCCTCACACAAGGGTCACAAGGAAATGACGATTCAACTAGGGTGGAGTATAGCACCAAGGAAGCAAACAACATTCATTTGGTTCCTAAATGCTTCCTGCCCCCCACTATCATGACCCATTTCTACAAATCCGGCTAGGATGGAGTACGCACATTATTACAGAGAAGAGCTCTGGACACATGGAATCCAGGACAGATAAATTTCCCAGGAACAGTAGTGGGAGTAGCGATACCATGAGGGTTAGGGGAGGGTCGTGGGGGCGGGGGGGAAGAAATGGGGAACTGATCACAGGGTTGGATATATAAGCCCCCTCACAGGAGATTGAAAGGAGTGTGGGTGAAGGACAATAGATGGTATCAGACATGAAATAACAGCAATAATATATAATTGATCAAGGATTCATGAGGTTGGGTAGGTGGGAAGGGGGAGGGAAAAAAAGAGTTGCTGACACCAAGGGCTCAAGTATAAAGAAAATATTTTGGAAATAATGATGGCAATATATGTACAAGTATATTTCATACAATTGAATGATGGACTGTTATAAGATTTGTAAGTGCCCCAAATGAAATGATTAATAAAAGGAAGAAAATGTGTTAGGTTGGTCTCTTGTTCTCTCCATATAAATTTATAACAATAATATAATATTAAACAGGTAAACTTAATATTATACTATTGTTATAAATAATCCATGCATATATAACCATATATATTTATATTTATATGTGTTATATATCTATATCTATATATTTATTTAGAGAGAGAGAAAGAGACAGAGAACAAATTTATATCCAGAAAATGGCTCACACATTTGTAGAAAAAGTCCAGCCCAGTTCAAATCTCTGGGCCAGACATTAAGCTAAAGGCTTCTCCTAACTCATGTAACAGAAGATGCAAGAAAACAAGAAGATAAGCAGGAAGATGACTGTCTAGTGGATGCAGAGGCAGAAGAATCCAGGTATATTAAGTCATGCTTATAGCTGCAAAGACCAATAAATCCAAGATCATTAGGTCAGATGGTAGGTTGTTGATAGCTCCCAGAGTCAATAGGCAATATGGTCATCCATTGACTCAAATACAAAGACTAGGAAGTTGGTGGGTTAGACATGGGATTCAAACCAGCAGGAAGCAGACACGCTCTCCACAGAGTCTTCTCATATGAGAATTAGGTCAGACCTAATTAGGGCTGTGACCTGAGTAGAGGGGTCACACTCCATTCTAATCTTCTTACAATTTATTGGCTGTTCAGTGCATATCTCATTATGGAGTTGATTACAATGTGTTATGTAACATCCTGGGCAGTGGTGGAATTCAAATAATTCAACAAGTTTGATACCCAAAGGACCATTTTAAGTATAAAAATGATATAAAAAAGTAGTTTATTATTTCATACAGTTAATTCTTAAATAGGAACAATAAGAGGCACACAAAACTAGATTATGTTATGAGTTTTAAAATATTAATGAAAAAATATTAAATAATGCCTGATAAATGAACAGTGAAACTATTTAAGATGTTTCCATTCTTGATTAGCGTCCACACTTGCAGTATTCTTTACTTTTTTATCTGAGCCTCATCATCTGTATGATTTATCCCTAACCATCTTTTCACTGAAAGAGGAGGCTCCTATTCCTTTAGAGGTAGGCTGTGTTAGTCTGGGTAGACTAGAGAAACAAATTCATAGCCACTCTATGTGTATAGGAAATAGCTTTATATACAAGAACAAATGAATATTGAGAAATATCCCAGCCCAGTTCAGATCAAGTCCATAAATCTGATATTAGCCCATATGTCCCATATCAATCTATAAAGTCCTCTTCAGACTCACAAAACACATGCAATGATGCCAAATGCAGGAAGATCACAGGCCAGTGGTTGGGAAGTCTTGTGGATCCAGTGGCGTTGTAAGCATCTCAATGCTGGCAGGAGTCTCCACATGACTTCTCCAGTTTCCAGGGCTCTGGTTGCATCAGAGTAGCGTCATGTGGCTCTGGTCAGATATGTCTCACAGAAATGAGTAGAGAGAGAGTGTCTCCCACCTCCAAGGAGGAATACTGGAGTTCCCAGAATCTTTAGGAGAAGGCCATTCCCACACAGGCCTTATTGGCTATGACCTGACTGATGGGCTAGACTTCATCCCTTCATTCTTAATCCTGTCAAATTGATAAAGGATTATATAACTACCACATAGGTCAATTAGACAATACTCAGTGTGTTTGAAAATTAGAAACAATTGAGTAACTTCTCTTCTCTGAATATATTATATATATCTTTAAAAAACTTCTTCTGCTTCTACTGAACTTACAGCAATTGTTCTGATAATAATTTTTAGCTCTTTGAACACTTTCACTCATAATATCTGGTGGGAATATAGGGCATAACACAAACCTGAAATGAATGACATGCCACCTTCTTGTGTGGCACTTTTTCTCTTTAAATTATTTTTGTTTCCTGAAGTAACAAATTCAAGGAAATAAAATTGTAGCATTTCATCAAAAGCATGACGTTTTATTAAATGAATAAACAAGCACAGTTCCATTTAATTTTTTATACCTATAGGCACTTAGAATATGCTGTTGAGCAGATGAATGTTAAAGAAGAGTAAGCAATGTGATATCCACAATGGGCGACTGCCCAGCTGTCCACCTTAAAGAGAATCCTAATTATAAATGTCACTTTAACAAGCAGTTTGGTGAGCTCAACAAAAAATTAGGTATCTGTTTTGCCGAACCAGTACAAAGGCTGAATCCCACCACTGATCCTGGTGTATTACTAGACCTTAGCTACCAAATCACTGAGAGTTCTGGCCCAGCAAAAGTGATAGAAAACCTTAACTATCACACTTACCTTGTAAGCACTATAATCTATGACTAATTATTGAAAAATTTAGATACAGATGTTGAGTCTTTCACTTATCCAGCTCTGTATATGTATGACATTAAGTCCATTTATAACTTTCTAAGCCTTCTAAACCTGTGTTAAAATGTTAGATAAAAATATTTCATATATCTTTAGATAGATTTTAACATTTTTGATTTAAAAGACTGTTAACTTATTAAATGATTAAATGTATCACTACCTTGTCTTGACAGACTTTTTAAAAAATCACATATTACGTTCCAGGCACTGAGATAAGCACACTCCTTCATGCCAGGGGATCGTGGGGAATAATAAACATCTCCTAACTTAAGAGTTTGATAATTGGTCTGATCTATAAATTGGGCATCTTTTATTATGTAATGCATGGTGTGCTACATGTCAAAGATTAGAGGACCAGTATCTCGTTTCTTGCCTCTTTATGCCTGCAAGCCTCAATGCTGTGCCTTCATTGGCTGTTTTATCCCAAAGGCAGTGCCTGACATGTAATTCTAACTTCTATTCAGTATGCTTTTCTTAATGAAGCATAATGAGATTCTCTAATGCAGTAAGTATAATTTATGAATCAGCATCAAATAAAGCTTTGCAAGCAAGCTATAGACAAATCTCACCATTAGCTATTCATAGCCTGCCCCTGGAATTAAATCTGTAACACTGAATCGACTAACATCGGAAGATTGTGGGTCGACTGTCTTTTACAGATGGTGAGATGCTTGACACTACCTTGCAAATAAAAAATTATCTTATTATTTATCATTTGCAATGGTCTTGCAAAAATATTCAAATCAGCTGAAAATGAACACAGAGGGGCCCATATAGGCAAATACCTTTATACAATAATAGTTTGATGTCTTGTCAATTATTTATCTTGTTTTTATAAATGTGTAAATAATTAAAATGCAATGTCAGGGACTTAAAAGGTAGGCTCATATTTAGCCTAATGGTATTTAGAAATGATACATAATATGTCATAAACATTTTATAAGGCAAACCACTTTGAATTTGAACAAAAGCAGATCCAGAATTAACTTTTGTAACAGACATATTAGAAAAAAATAAATCAAGAATTTAGGGACTGATATGCTAAAATGAAAGCCTAATCTCAATTCTTAAAACCTATTATGCATAATATTTTGTATTTTGTGAATAACTAGCATACCAGTTAAACATTTATAGTTATTTTTCAAAGGATGCATGTGAGTCTATGTGGTATCTTCATTGTTTGATATTTGGCTTGCTTTAATTTCCCCCTAATGGACATTGCTGCATTAACCACCCTTCTAGCTAAATCATGATATTATCTTTATTTAATTTCAATTTCTAGAAAGGGAATCCTTACATAAATTACATGTATGCTTTAAGATTTTTCATTGGTGAGTCCTAAAGTGATCTCAGGAAAGGACTGTCTTATCATGCCAGCATTTAAAGTTTCCGTATAGGTTCTCTAACATGGGATGGGTTTATAATTACTTGCGATATTGGATATTGTCACAGACCCACATTTGAATCATATGAATGCATTTCTAAACTTAATCTAACTCAAAAGTCCAAGAAGTGATTATAGATACATTCCTGACAGAGCTAATGTACAGATGGGTACCTTCGGTGAACACTGGTTTTGAAATGGACTAGTGGCAATATAATCTCTCTCTCTTTCTCTCTCAGCAGTTTTCAAGGTCAGACACTACTCAATTTAACGAGATGTTAACATGCTCTAAAAATAGTCTAACTAGATGTGTGTTGGCTTAAGTTTTCTGAGAACTGGAACTGCCTTGGTCTAAGTCAATTTTCCTCCTATCAGAAAAGTGTTTAAAATGTCCCTTTCACATCCTTCCCTTTTCCTCTTCCCTACATATCATTGCTCATAGGGACTATTGCTGCTGTATCTTGTGGAGGTGATTCCAATTTAGAGCACTCTGACTCCACACAATGTAAATTGCTCCTAAGGGGTTTCTAGTCTGTACTCTTGTAGGTCCAGATTGCCAGGTATTGCAATGGCAGTGTTTGAGCCAGTTAACAGGTCTGTGCTTAATTACTGTGCCACTGAGGTAGTTAGTTTATTGTGCCAACTTGGCTGATAAACACATGGGATTAATTGAAGGGCAGAGGGATGAATGGCTCAGTGAGCCTTGCCTTTCTAGTTCTCGGGTCTCTTGTTCTCTGATGGTAGGAGCAGGATGCAGCTGCCTAAGCCAG
>NW_022111321.1:13928039-13929558 GCF_000313985.2 Echinops telfairi
TGAGTTTCTGTGGATTTATTTCCCTAAAGTACCCAGACTAACACAGTCCGGTACCTTGGGAGTGGGGTACTGGAGAAATAAATCATAAGATGGAGAGTAGATGTTTGTTTGACCTCTCCCTCATGGCAGTTTTTCTTCTTTGTCTAGCCAGAGGTCAGATAAAGCCACACTGTTTACTCGGTGGTTTTCTGGGGAAAATAAGGAAAATATGAAAATAGAAAGATTGTAAGCCCAATTGCTTTCAGCTATTAAAATTTGGTCTTTAGATGGGTTTAGGCCATGCCTGTAGAGAAAGCTTTGAAAAGATATGCCCCACCCAGTGCTTTGGAGTATTCAGGAACCAATGGTCTTTGTTAGAAGCTGGGAAAAAATCTGGAACCATGAAGAAAACTCCCTTCTAGGACTGAATGTTAAAGGGAGCCTGAGAGCAGGCTAAAATGCTTGCTAGGGGACCACCTGGATCTATTTGTTGAGTGGAAGTGGGAGAAATGCAGCAGTAAAGAGACGGGTTGAGTTTGGCCACTGATGCCTGTGGACTTGGTTTAGAGGAAAAAGAGAAGACGAGAACGGGTTGAATGGTCTAAAGTTCATGACCTAGCACGAGGGGGCTAGGATTGTTGAGTATTGGTGAGAGCCCATGGTCTAAAGGAGGCTGAGTGAGGCAGCCCCCAATGAGTTGGCCAGAACCTGACCAGATGGAGATTTTTGAGCCTGTGAACTGGTGGGTACATATTGTAGCTAACTTTATGGATGGCTTGTCTGGATTTGACTTTGCTTATGGATGCAGGCTTCACAATGTTCCAAGTTGAATGAAGATTCTCCATGTCAGAAAATGATTGTCTTCTCAGAGCACTGGGATGATGTAAGTGGGCAGTATAGAAATTGGATACCCAGAATTGGCAGGTAAAGACATGAAGTGGTTGGCTTACAAACTTTCATAGTGGGGGAACATACTCACAGGATTATAGGATTAAGATGTAGGTGTTAACTTAATTGCAATTGTGAGGCTAAAGAATTATGTACCAAGTTGGCAAGGTGTAGATTGAGGTAATTAACTTATTGTGTCAACATGGCCAATAAACACATGTGGAGTTAATTGAAGGGCAGAGGGATAAATGGCTTGGTGAGTCTCGCCTTTCTAGTTCTCAGGTTTCTTGCTTTCTGATGTTCGGACCAGGAATGCGTCTACCTTAGTCAGTTCCCTAGTTCAGCTGGTAAGGCTCACTTCCTGCAAGACATCCCCAAGGAGAAGCCTCATTGACCTACCCTGATGCAGCCCTGGGTGCTAGAGCAGCCGTGTGGAGACCCCTGCCAGTATTGAGATGCTTACACATTCACTGATTTGGCTTTCCTCCTACAGTAGGTGTCATGGTGTGTGTTTTGTTAGATGGAGGTGGACTTTGTGGATTGGTGTTAGACACGGGTTAATGTTGGACTTGTGGGCTTGGGCAGCACTGCTTTGGGATGTTTTCTTGATGTGCACTTACCCTTTATATAAACTCTCTCTTATACATGAGTT
>NW_022111321.1:13933396-13935234 GCF_000313985.2 Echinops telfairi
TTCAACAGACACTCAGAAAATGCTACCTGAACACCTTGATATTTATGAGACTTTGCTAGTTTGGCAAAATGCCCAGACCTAATTTCTTATCTACTGCCTTTCCTTAGCCAAGAATAAAATTGATTTTATTTTGCTTTTTCAATACATGAAATCTCTGATGAAGAGAAAGTGTTAATCAAGTTACCGAAAATTAAGTAATTTTATTGTGCAATAACTAGAAATATTTTGATGTTATACAGAAATTATTATTCCAAGATGTGAAAATCATATTATTATTAAGGCAGTGTAGTGCCAGTTCCAGGTGGCTTTCATTGGCAGAAAAAAAAACTGAACCAAAAAATGTTCCAATTTACTACTTTGCAGTTATTCATTTGATCTCTTTAAGTTGGAAAATATTTAAAAGTTTTTGAAGATTCTCTGTTATGATTATTGTCCTGGTATTCTCTAGAATTTCATGACAAACTATCAGTCTTTTTTCATTTTCTAAGCTAGTAGTTCCAAAAAAGTATCATGAACTAGGACCTTTAACTAGGACATGATGGGTAAGCCAACTCTGAATACATTATTGAATGCTCCTACTAATTTTTAAATAGGTAAATCAGACGACACATGGTTGTCCTTGTCAATTATTTGGGATATAAGAAACATTCTATTGAAGGAACTTTAAGTATATATAATGTGTAATATAAAATATATAGTAATATATAATGTAGGGAGCAAAGTGTAATCTGATCTTGCCATCATACAAAGCAAATATAGAGACATCATAAGTAGTAAGTTGTTTCCTGGGGCAGCAGGGAAGGAGAAAGCAGGGGGTTTTGCTCTTTATGTATTTAATGTATGTTAATGTTGCCATTGTTGTTGTTGTTATTGTTATTGTTGTAATTAGATGCCATAGTGACATTTTGACTCAGAGGAACACTGTGCACAATAGAAAAACACACTGCACAGTCCTAAACCTCCTCACTCTTGTTCCTAAACTGGAACCCACTGTGTCAATCCATCTCTCTGAGGGTCTTCCTCTTTTTCACTTTACCGAGCATGATGTTCTTCTCCAGGGACTGTCCTCTCCTGATCGTATGTTAATAGTGATAGGTTAGAAAAGACAGCTAGAATAGTTGTACAATTTGAAGAATATAGACAATGTTCCTGAAATATAGAAATTGGTGAAATAGTGTGTTTTGTCATATGTGTATTAGTATAATTTTTAAAATATCTACTTATGACCATTCACCCTGTGGAGAACTCCCCTGACTTTCATTTCTCTTTCCCCATGATTTACCTGTAATAAATGCTTCTGTTTTATGAAATGTGCCTATCAACAAGAAAAGATTAGTCCAACTTCAAGGAATATGAAATAATTATTGACAATCCAGTGAATTTTACTTTAAGATTCTCAGTTTCGCATTTCTTCTCCTCCCCCAACTCCATATCCTACTCCTTCTAATTTAGCTCTTGTTTCAGTCTCAGTATTTTTCTCAGCAATTTCCCTCTCAATTTATCAGGCAGCTGCTATGTCATTCATGGGAGTTGAAGTTGTTCCTTTATCTATAGGGATTCTTATTCTTCTGCTTTTTTCCCTTTGAAACATTTCTGCAGTTACTGAGATAATATTCACCTTGGGAATAAATTGCTTGCATTAACCTTGTCAGTTGTTATTTCCTCAACTGAGTCAACAAGAATGTCCTCACTGACTGAGCCTTCACAGCCTTCAGAATCTTTTTCTTTACAAGGAAACCAGATCATTCCAGTTGATGTGGTTTTAGGAATAAAACTACAATTCATTGATCTAAAAACAAACAAACCTGGTTCTAAAATTGTGGCTTTAAATTAAAAAA
>NW_022111321.1:13936939-13952149 GCF_000313985.2 Echinops telfairi
TGAGAGGAATATCAGTAAAAATGTCCTCCAGTTTTATAACATCATTGCTTTTAAAAACATACAAGAATATGTTCTAGGTGAGTGGTAATCAGCATTATATAGTTCCATATTGTAAGATAAAAAGTGGATTTTTAAATAATATGGTTAATATAATAACCATATATTGTTCATATATGTCCTACTGTCCTGCTTTGCATAAGTTAATATAAAGTTCAAAGTCCCTCAATTCTACCAAATAAATCACAAAGCAACTTTAATTTAATTCATCCTTCGGCAAAATTATCTGAACAACAAGGAGTAATTAATTTGGAAGTTATTTACAAATGCTCACTGGAGCACATATACTGCTGATTTATGTGGCAGCTAAAGGTCTATGAAGATGGCAATGCTCACTAATCACAGGCACCTGGGACATTATCACCATAAAATAAGTGACATCCTGAGTGTCTTAAAAACTGTCACTGAAGAGTTTACATTCATTAGAGGCAGTTCACACTTCTTATTACCCTGAGCACCAACAGCTAAAACCATCTATTCCATTTAGAGGGTAAGCAATACATACATATTAATATCTTTTCAATTACCCTGAGTCAGGTATCTAAATATTATCTTTGAATTATTATTGAACTCTACATCCATTTAAATAATATATCTTGGAATTTTACTTCACGCATGTCTCTCAACTCTTTCACTCCTTTGCTTCTGCTGTGTTTGTACTGCTGTAATGACCTCCTACCTAGGATAGCTTTGTGTCGACTTGGTCAACACAGGATTCTCTGTAATTTATCAGCCATGATGTAGCAACTTCCCATGATGAGATATAATGTATGTATAATACAATATAATCTAATCTCCAAGATGAGCTCTTCTGTGAGCAGCCAATCAATTGGAAGGAAATTTCCTTAGGGTGTAACTAGCCTCCAATATATGGAGACACTGTAGGAAAAGGTTGTTTTACTTTATGCTGGATCTGTATCATGGCTTGTCATTTGACCTCTAGTTGTTGGGATTTGAGCAAGCACCTACTATGTTATCTGAAAATGCTTGGCATTCTCAATATTCACCTGCCAGCCTTGGATTCATTCACATGTTCAGCCAGAAGCCTCTCATCTGAGCTGTCAGTCTCTGAATCATCAGCTTTAGCCTGTCATCTGACCCTCGATCTGGAACTTGCCCAAAGCCCCTGGATCCCTTTTCCCATATCCTATTTCCTTGATATAAACCTTTCTGTATTTATGCATATGTAAGGTTCGCTAGTTTTGTTTCTCTTGAGAACTCAACCTAAGGTTCTACCTAACCTTAGTGTCCCTAATGTGACTCAGCACTACATATTCAGAGGTTCTGGGTAGTGCAAACAATTAGTACCCCTGACTTCTAATAAAACGTCCACTCAGAGACGGCTCCAAAGAAAGACCTGGTGATCTCCTCTGAAAAGTGTGCCATAGAAAACCCTACAGAGCACAAGGACACAGGCACACATCGAGTTACCATGAATTTAGTCCAAATCAGCTAGAAGGGAACGCCTTTTTCTATACAGTCCACATGCATCATCTCTGCCGTGCCAAATCTGATTATACCAGCCATGATATTATTATCTCGTCTAACTTTTGATCCTTCCAATTGGTGGTTAGAAACATTTTGCAAACTCCGAACACTTTAACTCATCTATCCTCGACCTCTCTTCTCACCCTGATTTTCGAACAACCTTTCTCTTGACTGTTAACTGAGACACCCATCGCTGCCCAGTTGAATCAATTCATAAAGATCTTATAGAACGGAGACCTGTCCGGTAAGTTTTGCACGCCTGTACTCCTCGTAAAGGCAGATCACCAAATTGTTTCCCCACAGACTGGCTGGTAGATTTAACACATTAACACATTAACACATTCATTTAGCAGCCGGGTGCTTGACCCCTGCCAAACCCAGGGCCTTGGATGAGCACAAGGTAGGTTCTTATGTGTTGAAATGGATGCTCGCTGAGAAGAACCTACCTGCATTCGATGAGAGTTTACAACACGTATCGTCTAGGAGCTCTGAAGGGAGAGTGGGTCACGCATTGATCGGCAAACCACAGGCCAGCAGTTCATACTGAGCAACCACTCCACAGTGAATGCTGAAGCTCTATCCTCCCGTAAGGATTGAAACTCTCAGACACAAACAAGTGCAGTGCTACTCTGTCCCATAACATCACTATCAGTCTGCCATTGACATTAGGACAGTGGGTTTTTAGTGGGCAATATACTTTCTAATTGAAGAATAAGAATACCACTTTCTCCTTTGCAATACCCTCTAGAGATTAAATTTGATAAAGCCAGTTCCTTCCTAGTTTTTTTTTTCTTTTTTTAATCATTTTATTAGGGGCTCATACAACTCTCATCACAATCCATACATATATCAATTGAGTAAAACACATTTGCACATTCATTGTCCTCATCATTTTCAAAACATTTGCTCTCCACCTATACCCACTTGGAAATACAATCATCTATCATTATAAAATATACCTCTTTATCCTTGAGACAGTTAAAATATAAAATTCTCTTCTACTTCTTTGTACCTACATTTCTATATTTCTTAGGGTATTCATAATGCAAAGATAAATATTCATTTAAATGCATTCACTTCACTTGTATTTTCACTTAATTCCATTTATTATTTAAAAACATTTATATATTGTAACAAACCCAGAAGATTAAGTGTGCTGTAAACCCGTATGCTGGCTATCAGCAATATCATTTGAGTAACTTCCTTTAGAGAAACTACTTTGAATCATTTTTAACTGAGATTGAAAATAACTATCTTTCTCAAAAGCTCCTTTTTTGTAAAGTTAAACATATACACTCACTGTGCAGTGCATTGATATTATTACTACATTTTGAGAGCCTGATTCATCCAATTTTCTATGTGGATAACAGAGTGAGCATTCTTGCCCCATAACAAAAATGTATTATGCTGAAAAAAGACTCCTCTTTTGTAAGATAAATGTTTAGGGATATGTTTAAATAAGCTGATTTTTATGGCTGTATCACTCATCAATCCCACACCTTATGATATTCACATTGCTATTTATGAGTCTTTCCTAACTAACTCCATGGTGCATAAATAAATTTTATAGGTATTGTCAAATGTAGATAACATTCTCAAAAGCAGAACCTTACCCCCTGAAAATATAACTTTCCACAGTATCAAGATGCTCTGAAATCTATTTGAAATATAAAAATGCATTGCATATTTTAAAATAGCACTCTGTTTACTAGATTTAGTGATTAAATACATGGTAGGTTCAGAAAAATGTCAAGTTCTTCCTCAGTAAGACCATATCCCCCACCTGTGCCCTTGTTTCTAGTCTCTGAGCATCTAACCTATCAGTGCCCTGTTTGCCCCTTAAGTCTTTAAATCCCCCCTCAAGACTAGATTTTATTCTTTCTTACACACACACACACACACACACACACCCTCTTTCCTTCCATGTGCTTGCTCTAGAGAGTGGGGGAAATAATGTATTCTCATTGTCTTCCCACTCCTTTACTTCTCATAGCAACCTCTTGCAAAATGGCTTCCTACTCAATTTCTTTTTTTTAAATTTTATTTTATTTATTTATTTTTTCCTACTCAATTTCTAAAGAAACTTTTCTTAGACCTCACTATCTTTCATTACCTCAGTGGATTTGCTGTGTAAAAGCTATCCATCTCTTTTTCTTTCCTATAAATTCTCCTTCACCTAAATTGTGCAGGTTATCTATTTACATGATCTAAACAATGTGGAAGCTTCACATTGGGCTGCCTAGGTCAGTCTCATGTCAATATGGAGAGAAATGTGAAATAGCACAAACTATTTCTCCTCCTGGTGCTTTGATTTTCTCATCTAGATTAAAGTCAATTTGGCACTGTTGTTAAAGAAGAAACATTCATTAATCTAATGTTTATTCTCAAATCAAGCCAAGGGCAAAAAAATATCTTCAAATGACAAATGTAGCTATTTCCTTTTAACAGCCAATGTTACCCTATATGTACATAATATACATTAACCTCAGAGTTATATATTGGTGGCTATATAAGTAACACAAGCAAAACTAGGATTATTGGTGGTGCAAGATTAAAGCATTTCAGTGCTAACAGAAAGTTGGGCAGACTGAACCCACTCACTCCTCCTACTAAGGTAGGGTAGTCTCTTGTGTACAGGCTTCAGTCTTGGAAACTCTGTAGAACACTGCTATTTTGCCCTACAGAATTGCTAAGTCAGAACTAACAGTTGCAGATTCTGTTTTGTTTATGAAACTGCTATTGTTGTTAAATACTCTCCTTTCAGTTCTGAAACATAACTGTATGTACCACAGAATGAAACACTACCTGGTTCTTTGAAATCCTCCCAACCGATGCTGTACTTGAGATTGTTGTCGCCACTGTCAATCGATCTCATTGGTGGTTGTCCACTTTTGTACTGACCCCATACTTTACCAAGTATAATGTCCTTCATGAGATGCTGACCATTTTGGACTACATGTCCAAATTACGTGAGATGAAGTCTCACCGTCATCCCTCTAAGGAGTCTTCTGGCTATACCACTTCTAAGACAGATTTGTGCACTCCCCTGTTGGTCTATGGTATATTCCATTTTATTCTCATACACTATCAATCTCCATCAATCACCATCAATTCTCATACTCCAATCAATAAATTCTTCTTCAGCCTTTCCTACGTATTGCTCAGCTTTAACATGCATGTGAATAGATTAAATACGCCATGGCCTGGGTCAGGTGTTGCTCAGACTTCAAGGGGACATCATTAATTTTCAACAGTTTTAAAAAATCAAAATTTTTTTTCCTGTGTGTTCTATAAAGATTCATAGAGGAAAATCAGTTTGTCATTCAATAATTTATGTACATTTTGTTTCATTGATTGCAAAGCTATAATTCTACTTACCACATTTGTTTTCTATTTCCATTTCTGCTTCTTTTCTAATTCATCTTGCCTTATGAATGTTGTATTTCAGCAAATGCTGCCATTCAGACCTCAAATAGCCCATTACTCAAAGGAGTGTAGATCTCCCTAGTGTTATTTTTCTTTTTATAGACCTGTCTATCATTTGGCTGAATGTTGAGCCACAGGAGTGGATTCAGGGCAGTGCTGAAAAGTAACGAACGGCCACAATCTCTCCCATTCACCATCAGACCTGTGAGCCTGTTCTTTTCTTTCTTTCTTTAATCAGCTTGAGTTTTGGTCCAATTTTCTTCCACTCTAGTGAGGATTTTCTAATGTGATCCTTACAGGATGATTGGGAGTGGTAGCCAGACACCGTGAGTCCCAAGGTCATGGACGCTGAGATTCGCATGGCCCATGGTTCACTGGACTAATTCTTTCTGTGCTTCTTGGATTTAGTTCATTTTTCTAGAGCTAGAGTCTTACCATTGCAACTTACGTGGCCAGTCACAGCTTTTCAGACCTCAATCACCACTCATCAGGGTAGGATATAGGACATTGCAACTCAATTGAAAGTTTTCTTCAGTCGTTTCAGTTTGAGACAATCTGAGTGTGTTCTTCCCTCTAGGCTTCCTAACGCCAGGTCTTTGCACATATTAACATAATACATATCCTCTTAATCTCTTTGCTGAGATCTTCTGTTCAGCACTTTTATTTCACCATTCCTTCCTTTCTCTTAATGTTCAAGACCAAGTTTAAGAGTCCCTTCAGACATTCATTTTGATTTTTTATTTCTTTCCTCTCTTTACAGTGACTTTTGGATTCTTCATATATAAGGTCACCATTATCCCCCAAACTCACAGCTAATCTTTAGTTTCTAGTTAGTGTTCATTGTGTCTTGTCTAATTTTGATATGGCTCCAAAATTCAGGCATAATATAGCCAGGGTTCTGTGGACTTATTTTCATTTTCTTCACCTTCAAGTTCAACTGGTAAATGATGAATTGAGTTCTGCAGTTGTCCCCGAGACTTATTGTGACTGATGATCATCTGCTTCCCCAAACATAATCTATCTGATCTCCCTGTAGGTCGTCAAGTGAGATCCTGACTATAGTCCTTGTTTTGATGCAGAAAAATACAATGCACAATGAGTAAGTCACTGTCTTGCAAATTTTTATCACGGAATGTCCAACATTTAAAATGTCAAGTCCATGTTTTCCAGCAGCTGATCCTTCTTTGTTTATAATCTTTGCCTGTGATTGATCAGTATATATTAATACATGTTTAATCCATTTCAGTGTAGACATTCTTAAGAATCTTAAATTACTTCACCTTTGACATTAGTGATTCATGTCTAAAGTTGAATAATAGTTGAATTAACTGGTCTTTGATGTATATACAGATATTCCCAATCCATATGTATACTGATTGCATTATGATTTAAGATAGATCTTGAAATATTATTTGTGGTGATGTTGTCATTTTTGATACAGTAGTTCAATTGGATATAGTCATTCAACTCATAATGACCAATACCTATCCATTTCAGCTCACTACTTCCTAGGAGCCCTGGTTGTGTAGTGGTTAGGAGTTGGACTGTGCTCTGCAAGGTCAGCAGTTTGAAACCATCGACTATTCCCCAGGAGAAAAACAGAGCTTTTGTTTCAGTCTTGAGAACTCACAGGGGCAGTTCCACCCCACCCTACAGGGTCACGCTGAGTTGAAATTGACTCAATGGCAGTGAGTTAAGGGTAAATGTCTAGGATATCTATTCTTATGCATTCCATTTCATTTTGACAACTTTAAAATTTCCTAGATTCATACTTCTTACCTTTACCATTCTCAGTATTAAAGAACGTGTGGTTTTTATCATTGGGGGTCATGCCACACCATCAAATTAAGGTACCTGAAGTCTTACTCCATGCCTGTTATTAAGGGTGACACTGCATGGAGGAGGTAGCTCTCCTCCAATCACTTTTTGAGTGCCTTCCAACCTGAGGGACTCCGCTCTGTGCGCTACATTAATGTTCCACTGTTATTCCTAAAATTCTCACCTGCCATTTTTTTAAAGTACATTGGAAAGGTTTTCTATGCAGCCTGTTTAATTGTGGACATTTACCAAAACTTGTGCACCAGGGGTCACTTCCAGCATTACCAAAACACCCAAGCCAGCCAGTATGACAAGCTGAGAGAGGAGTGATAGTATGTGAAACGGAAAGACAATAGACAGGTTCTTTTTTTTTCTTTCAATAATCAACAAATATTGGAACACCTTGTAAGTACCATAATCTCTGTTAGGTGAATAATAGATGTACAAAGTTAAATACAGCATGTATTACAGTAGATGTTTCTATTAGTTGATGCATCTATAATTTACTAGAATTTTAAGGAACTACTAGAATTCATTTTATTTTATAATGAAAGCTCAAACACATAAAGCATACATTCATTTGCAAGGAATAGATAGCGACTAAAGTCATAATTCACAGTGACTATCACATGGCACACCGTTTCCTCAGAGAGATCTTTTGAGAGAAGAGGGTCCTTTGCATCGCCATCATTTAGTAATAGAAATATTACGTGTTTACTATTAAGCTCATGCTTAAGATGTCAATAGTGTGACAGGAAGTTTAGGTTGGAATGAGGAAAATTATGGTTTGTTAGCCTCAACGAACAAACTAAAACCCCAGCAACAACAAAAATTTCTAAGCAAGGAGAACTGTCTCCCAGTATGTGTGCCAATACATAATGGATTTATTGTGTGTAGTTTGCTTGATGAAAATGCAAAGCTACAGTTTAATATGCAGTGTGTACAATGGGAAATACATCGCAATAAGTGCTACAATTCTCCTATTCTTTTTACGAGAAGTCATATCCTCTTGTCTTTTAATTTAATAGCATTCAAAACATGTATTAGTCTGTTTAAAATTGCCTGCTGGCTAGCATTTGCGATGTTCTACATGGTTTATGATATAATTTTCTTTTTCTTCTGTATTTTGTACATTTAGTCATTACCCAAAGAATGAATTACATTTTTGCCAGAATTTCATTATGATCTTTGATACCTGAAAGGGCATCAGACACATTTCTTCTTGTGTCAATATGAAATTTTATTTCATTCTATTTTATTTACAGTTACTATAAGTTTGCTTTTTAGTGCTGAATGTTTGCTATATCCTTTGTTTAAGCCAATATCTTTCATTTGAAGTAGAAAAAGCTTCACCATAAAGTTTCTGCTTCGTTGTTTTCTCCTTTCCTGCTTTTTTCTTATCTACTCCTGCATAATAGAAGTGCTAGTGGGGTACAGAGAATTTAACCAAAAACTAAAAATCTGGGTAGCAAAATGCCTGTAAAATGGATAGTATAGATTAATTCAATTTACATTTCTTCTCTTTTATGTCAAGATTCTGTTTAATTGGCCAGCTGCAGAACATTGCCTGAGATAATTTTTTTAAATTTTTTATTCCATAGCACACAAATGAGACCATTGACCGATTTTATTGTTGTTGTTGTTGTTGTTGTTAACACACTGCCATGGCTCTACCTGTGAAAAGAGAAGTTACATCTCCATTAGCCTACAAAATATCAAGTATTTACTCATGGGGACCCACACCAAACAGCAGTCTTTTAACTATTAGAGAAAGAACCACCTGAATTTCTTTTTAAAGATGCAAATTTTTTCAGGGACACCAATTTTGTGAGTCCCGGTGGACTAAGATACTTGTATTTTGTTTTGTTGTGTTTTAGGTCTTTAAATTTTTAAAAAAATCATTTAAATCATTTTATCATTTTTTAAATCAACTCTTATCACAATCCATACATACATGATACTTATATTTTTATATAAGTCCTCCAACTGATTCTGATACATTTAATTCAAAGATCAAGACCATGATTTGAGAACTTTTATCCTGCCCCGTGATTTATTACAACAAACAAATTAAGCCAAACTGCCATTCTTAAATAATAGTATCAATCAAGCTTTAAACCTCAAAGTTTGTATACTTATGGAGAGAAGCAATGACAGAGCCCTCGTAATGGCTTTCTTAGATGCAACTGCTGACTCACAACTGGAGACACAGGGGCAAAATGGACACCTTAGGGCACCTTGCCTCTGTGGACCTAGACAAGTACAGAGAAAACAGAAGACCGTGTAAAGGAGTTGAGCATTGTAGAATCTGAGGGTATTAGTGAGAGTAGGATTTGGGTTGATGCAAGATATTGTTCAATGTGTGCTTTAGGGACAGAAGAAAAATCAGGCAGAAAGTATCCATCCCTTGAGTCAGTAATCAATGGGTACTATTGATCTTTCAGCCCTTGAATCTTCATGTTTTTCCATAGAACTTTCTGAGTCAGTGTGCCTACAGTTAGAATAATCTGGAACAAACATTCAAGATGAACCATGTGTTAAGTGATTTTCACCCTGAAACAATTCCTCAGTCTGAGACTGGTAAGAGATATAAATACATTGCGTCTTAAGCACACGTGGTATCATTTTATTTTCTCTTAAGTGTCATTCTGAGATGAAAGTACCAAATATACCAGAGAAAAAGGGATTTTAAAGACCTCTATCTCCTTATTCACTCTACACTTTTCTTCTCATAATGAGGTTAATAATGGAGGGAAATCACAAACCTGGTTAAGTATCTCAAATACAAATAAAATAGTTGAGAAATATCAAAAAAGTACCAAAAGTAAACTAGCTCTTGAATAATTATAAACATTTTAAAAGACATTTTAAAAATTCACTATGTATAATATGTACCTAAATATGTACGCATTTCTTCTTTCTTGATAGTATTTTTGTACAAAGAGATAAGAAAATACTATGTACGTACTAGAAGTGGACTTCAACAGTACATTAATCTCCTAAAATGTTTATTGACATAATATTTGTATTTCAGAGATATTGATTAATTATCAGCATTCCCTAAGAGAAACATTATTATTGGTGAACTGTGGACATTTCATCCCATATCCTATTCACAAATCTAGGCCATTCTTCAACACAGGATAATTCATGAGAACTACGCAATACTCACAGAAATTCTAGGTTAAGAATAAACTAGAGATTTATACAAAAGGTAATTTAAATGATTACCAGGTAGAAAGGAAAAGATAAGCTCACTAACAAGAAAAAATGGCACTCACAGGTGCAAAATTAATTCAGTAGATTATCTACTGGAAGAGAATGATCATAAACAGAGAAACATTAAACATTTTTCCATCCAAAAAACATTGTAAGATAAGGGTACGATACATGCCAGTATAGTAGCATTGTCTCCCATTTCAGTTAGTGTTGACTGGTTGCCCAGGTGTCCTTTAAGATAAGATCAAACACCTTTTCCACCAACAATAACTAAAAATCACTCAGAGGGACCCCGCAGGGCAAAGTACAAGTGCCCTGTAGGGTTTGCCAGGCAGCAAGCCTTTCTGTCTGCCAACTGCCCAATCGTTCCTTCTGTAGCATGGCTGGTATGTTTCAATCACGGACATTTTGATTGGCAGGTGAATAGTGCCCACTCTGCAATAAACACTCCTCTCCACTTGAGCATCTGAGATACACTTTTAAAAGGCCCTCCTACTGAATCCCTCCTTAACACGCTGACTAGTGGGCCAGTAGTCATGTCAGAATTGGGGTGCTATATTTTACCACTGACAAGGAACCCTGGTGGTGTAGTTGTTGCACGTTGGGCTGGGAGCCACATGGCCAACAGTTTGAAACCACCAGCAGCTCCTCGGGAGAAAGACTGGGCTTTCTCCTTGAGTGGACATTACACTCTTGGAAACCCACAAGGGGGCCCTATGAGTCAGCACTGACTCCATGGTTTTGAGTTTGTTTGGGTTTAATCACAGAATATGGTAGCGCTGAGAAAAAGTAAGGAATCTCCTAAACTTTAGATATAGTCTTCTTTACCTCCCTTGTGTAATACCAATCCAATTTCCCTCTGGCAATCAGAATCAATTGTACTGTTCAATACAAGGCACCCTTCTTTGATTGTTGATCCAGAGTCATGTTGTTGTTGTTGTTGTTAGGTGCCATCAAGTTGGCCATTTCTCCTTCCAAGTAAACTGAATGATCAGCTGTTCCACTTGAAGTTCTGCCCATTGGGAGGATTTCCCTACATGGCTGTCCTTCAGGAAGATCCCAGGAAGGGGCTATAGTGCTAATGCTGTCTATCTTGGAGTAGCACCTCTATGTCATGCAGAACCATCAGTAAACCAAGCATGAATTTCATCTTCTTCAGTCAACTGATCAGAAGCAAGTCCCCATGAGATCATAGATGCAGACTGGGAGAAAGATGGTACTGTGATAGAAGTGGTGACCATAGGCATTTATTTGGACCGCTTCTTCATGAAGTTTACTTGTACCTTCGGGACCTCTCTAGCCCTTTCTTGCACATATATCACTTCCCTTTGAAGATGGAGTGCTGCTCTTTAGGTCCAACTTTATGGCTCCCTGGATCAGAAAACACCCAGTCCGTGATGCACACTTCAGGTTGCATGATGACTTGGTGGTCCGTGGTGAGGCATGCAGTGTCCACTAAAGCCTACTAACAGGTCAAACACTGTTTTTCAAAGGGGGATAAGTTGTCTGAGACGGTGGCAGGGATTTGCTCCAAAATCTTAAGGATCTAAGCTGTGAACCACCAAAAGGCGTCTGCCAAGGATTCCAAACTGGGTGTATATCTGCCACTGACACTTAAAACATTATTGGATCAGCTGGATCATATGGCCCAGGTGACAGAGAAGCTTACATGGCAACCCAATGTTGTAGAGTCTTCTCTTATTCTACACCCACAGAGGGCACAAAGGACAAGTTATCAGTGATTAAGATTCTAGAACAAAAGAAGAAAGAAAAGAACAAATAAACAAAAAGAAAAGAACAAAATGGAGACAATTGTAGATTTGATAGAAGAAACATTTCCTAATATTTTTGTTGTTAGCTGCCATCAAATTGGTTCTGAGTCATAGCATCCTCACGTACAAAACAGAATGAAACACTGCACTGTCCTGAGCCATTCTTAAAAATTGTTCCGATGCTGGAGCCCATTGATGCAGCCATGGTGTCAATCAATCTGAAGGAGGGCCTTCTGCTTTCCATTGTCCATTCACTATACCAAGCATGATATCCTTCTCCAGGGACTGGTCTTTGCTGACAACATGTCCAAAAGATGTAAGATGAAGTTGTTCCATTTTGCTTCTAAAGAGTACTTTGATCATACTTCTTCCAAGACAGATCATTTTATCCACTTCGTAATCCATGATACTTTCAATATTCTTCCCCAGCACCACAATTAATACGCATCCGTTCTTTTTTATATTTCCTTATTCAATGTCCAACTTTCACATAAATGTGAAGCAGTTGCAGATACTGTGGCTTCGGTCTGGTGCACCTCAGTCCTCAATGTAACATCCTTGTTTTTCAATATTCTAGTCTCGAGCATCAGGTTTACCTAATGCAACTCATCTTTTGATCTCTTGACTGCTGCTGCTTCCATGAACATTGATTGTTGAACCAAGTAAGACAAAATCCTGGACAACTTGAATTTTTTCTCAATTTATCTTGATGTTACCACTGATTCAGTTGTGAAGATTTAGTCTTCTTGACATTGAGTTGTAATCCACACTGAAGGCTGCAATCCTTGAACTTCATCAGCAAGTGCTTCAAGTCCTCCTCACTTCAGCAAGCGTATTTGCGTCATTTATGTATCTCAGGTTGTTAATCAGCCTTCCTCCAATCATGATTCCACATTCTTCTTCATGTAATACATCTTTTCTGGTGACTTGCTCAGCATACATATTGAACAAGTATGATCAGAGAATACAACCCTGATGCACAATGTTCTTGATTTTAAACCATGCAATATTCCCTTGTTCTGTTTGCACAAATGCTTCTTGGTCCATGTGCAAGTTCCTCATGAGCACAAGGAAAAGTTCTGGAATTCCCATTTTTCCCAAAGTTACCCATGGTTTACGATGGTCTAAAGAGTCAAATGTCTGGGCATAGTCAATAAAATACAAGTAAACATCTTCCTGGTATTCATTGCTTTGAGCTAAGATTCATCTGACATCAGCAATCATATCCATTTGCAACAGCCTCTTCTGACCCCAGAGTGAACTTCTAGAAGTTCTCTGTCTATGTACGGCTCCAGATGTTGTTGGATGGTCCTTAGAAAAAATTTACGTGCATAATTCTGTTGGGTCAACTTTCTTTAGAATAGTTACAGATACGGATCTCTTCTAGACAGCTGGCCAGTTACTGTCTTCCAAATATCCTGGCATAGATGAGCGAGTGCTTCCAGTGATTCATCAGCTCATTGAAACATATCAGTAAAAAAAAAAAAAAGAAACATATCAGTTGGTATTCTAAGTATTATGAAGGTGAAAATATATTCATCAAAGAAGCTCATCATATATCATGCAAGATAAACTCCATAAGAAAGGCATCGAACCTTCCAAAACCACTGAAAAGGAATACGGAAACCAGCATTGGAAAAGCAAAATTTTACCTAAAAAGAGAAACAAGTAAGACCATGCTCTGTATTTGTAATGTAAACATACCTGCGTATATCAAAAAGAGAAAAGGGGAACAAAGGCATGTAAACTTATCTCAGTAATAATCAAACACCTTGACAGAATGTGTCATGAGGTTCAGGTCCATAGTCACAGAGGTATCAGCATAGCATAGCCTAAAATGACAATGAGTTTTGCAATCATGATCCAGTTTCCATTAACATTGTTTAACATGGAAACTAATCACTAACTTTATATGTTAAGTAAAGAACACCTGAAATATGTGAAACACTATTGAAGAAGACAAAAGAAGAAAAAAGAAATGCTGCTGAAGAAGACCAAAGGAGGAGTTCTCAAATATGCCTATTTCAAAACTCACTATACAGCTAGGAAGTATATGCCAGAGTATTGGTGTCATAGTCAGCAGTTTGTGGGGCAAAAGATATGACTTTTCACTCCTATAAAGAGTTACTGTCTGGGGAATCCACGTGGACAGTTCTACCCTGTCCTACACGGTTGCTATGAGTCAGCATTGACTCGATAGCCTAGTTCTTATGTAATGACAGACACATAATCCAATGGAAGAGAATTGAGAACCCAGATGTAAACTGATCTGACTATGTACACTTGATCTTCAGCAAAGGAGCAAATTCATTAAATGGGGAAAAGACAGCCTTTTAAATAAATATTTATGGCAAAACTAATAGCCATTTGCAGAAAAATGAAACAACATCCATATTGCATGCCATATACAAAAACGAACTGGAGACATAAACTTAAGACCTAAAATATCAAGGAAAAATAGGGGCAAATACAGAGGTCCTAGTGCATGGCACAATGAAAGTATCATACATTTTAACCCTGGACAAACAGCAAAAGCTAATCTAGACAACTTGACCCTTCTAAAAATTGAATACTATGTGCTTCAAAAGACTTCTTCAGAAGAATAAACAGAGGTGCTACAGATTTTGAAGAAGTATTTGTGAACAACATAAATGACAAGGTACTGATCTCTAAAATTTATCGAATACCTCAGCACCTCAACAACAACAAATTGATAAACAATCCAATTAAATAATAGACAGAGGACATGAACAGACACATCACTGAATAACATGTTAAGTTGCCCAACCAGCACATGGAAACATTCATGGTCATTAACCATATGAGAGATGCAAATCAAAATATCAATAAGATTGATATCTTCTCACTCCACCCATAATAGCAGTAAGACAAAACACATGGAGAGCACGTGGAAAAATTGGAACTCACAAACCCTGCCAGTTGGGCTGTGAAATGGTGCAACAACTGTGAAAATAGTATGGCATTAATTTAAAAGTACAAGAGAGAAAAATTATCTGATTCAGCATTTTCATTACTAAGTTGCTGCGGTTCGTTGTCATAGGTTTGGTTCCGACTTACACAGACCTGTGTACAGTGGAAGGAGACGCTCCCTGATCCAGCGCCGTATCACACTCGGTGTAGTTGAGCCCACTGTGCAGCCATTATGTCAAGCCATCACACGGCAGTTCTTCTTATTTTTCACTGACCCTCTACTTCACTAAATACGATATCCTCTCCCAGAAACTAGTCCCTCCTGATAACACACATATCAAAACAAACGCTATGTAACAGTATGTTCCCATCCTTGCTTCTAATGAAAATTCTGGCTGCATTTCTTGCAAGAGAGATGTATTTGTTTTTCTGGCAGTCCACAATAATTTCAATATTCCTTGTCAACATTGCCAGCAAATACAGCAACCTTTTTCTTTCC
>NW_022111321.1:13952639-13955038 GCF_000313985.2 Echinops telfairi
TATAGGTTGAGTAAGTATGGTGAAAGAATATATCACTGACATATGGATTTCTTGATTTTAAACCATACATTATCCCATTGTTCTGTTGGAATGATTGCTTCTTGGTCTATTTACATGTTCCGCCTGAGCACAATTAAGTGTTCAGGAATGCTCATTCCTTGTAAGGTTATCCATAGTTTTTGTTATGTTTTTTTATGATCTACACAGCCAAATCGATGTATGGCTTGTGATGAGTTGTACGAGCCCCCAATAAAATGATTAAAAAACGAGTCAGTTTGCATTTTGTAAGTAACATTCATCTCCATGGCAACTAACAACAATAATGCCAAGAAGCTGCTTAGCAGTGCTACCAGGAGGACATCTGACACTGGAGAGCACTGACTAATGTGTACTGATGTTTCATCTATCATGTTTGTTCTGGACATTTTATGAAATTGTTAATGACCTGGCATTTCATCTTGCTTTGGCTTTGTAAATCTGATTTCTGACCATATCATTGTTTCAAAGAAAATTCTAAAAGTGGGAACATTGAATCTATTTTTATATTTCCCATCAGTTGTCTGTCTAATCTATTAATTTAAGCTCTTTAAAAAGGTTTCTAGACAAGACATGCCTAAGCACATGATTTTGGTGTATTTGACAAATGAATCACTACTAATCAGGGGCACATTCAACTTACCGCTAAGAACATTTTCAGCGCAATTTACATCTTGTTTTGTGTTACTCAAGCAGACCCCCAAAAGACAGTAGTTTCATTTAATAGATACACTTTAATGTATTTAGATGTAGTTAATATGCACCTGCACCCTGCTTTGTGTAATTTTTTTCTTTATTATTTGATAAACTAAAATACTTGCTCCATATAATTTTCTTACAGGGACTTAATTCTATTTAATCATTTTTGTTCCTTACTGATAGCCTCTCTTCAGTTTTGTTTCATTTCAAAACATCATTTTAAAACATGATCATCACCTCTTGGGCTTTGGGCTAAGATCAAGTGTAGTAAAACACGAGACTAAATGCAAATTTGAACTATAATAAAATCTCAGCCAGGACATTTGTAAATGCTATGTTCCACTCAACATGTAGGAACTGTTCAGTAGTATGTTTGTACCATAGAGCAGTCGATTGTCATCTGCACTGTATCAAAAATTAAAAATCACTTTTCTGAAAGACTTTTAGAATAAGGTAGACCTATGGCATATGTGATATCTGGATAGGGTAAGAAGGAACATGAGAAGTAGGTGATGCGTCCAATGATAATTTGATTTTTTTAATTGTTTTAATTGATTATATTTGCAGTTCCTTTCAAAATATCACTAACATAAATATTATTTATCCTATTTTGTACATGTCTTAATTTGGCTTTGAAAGGTTGCTCTTAAAAAATCATGTGTGAAATAACTACTACGTACAAAGTGCTCAGTTGAGTGATACTATTGTTAGGTGTCATGGAGTCATTTCCACCCCGCGGCATCCCTGTACACATCACGTGTTCCTGTGCTGTTCTCACAACTTCCCCCGTGCCCGAGCTCCCTGTTGCAGTCACTGTATCAATCCATATCATGAGGGCCTCCCTCTGTTTACAGCCCCTACACTTTTACAAGCATGAGGTCATTCTCCAGGGAATGGTCTCTCCTGACAATATGTCCAAAGTATGTAAGAAGAATCAATGCCAAACGTGCCTTTGAGGAGCATTCTGGCTGTAATTCTCCCAAGGTTTGTGCTTCCTCAGCACCAAAATTCAAATGTATACACTTATGTTTGGTCTTCTTTATTCAATGTCCAATTTTCACATGAATATGAGGCAATTGAAAATATTATGGCTTGTGTCTGGTGCACCTCTGTCCTCAAAGTAACATCCTTTCTTTTCAGTGCTCTAAAGAGGTCTTGCACAGCAAATTTCTCTAGTGCAACCTGCCTTCTTATTTCTTAACTTCTGCTTCCATGAGCATTGACTGTGGATCCAATCGAGACAAAATCCTTGATAATGTCAACCTGTTTTTCACTTATTTTGATGTCACCTGTTGGTCTAGTTGTGGGGATTTTTTTTCTTTTTTGGACATTGAATTATCATCCATATGAAAGCTGACACAGTGAGCTTCAGCAGCAAGTGCTTCAATTTCACCTAACTTTCAGCAAGCAACATTGTGTGGTCTCATATGGCAGGTTGTTAATAAACCTCCTCCAATCATGATGCCAAGTTCTTCTTCATGTAATGCAAGTTTCCCCGGATTATTTGCTGAGCAGAAAGATTGAACAATTATGGTGAGAGGATACAACCCTGATGCACACCAGTTCTAATTTAAACCATGCTGTGCTCCCTTCTTCTGTTCTCTTAACTGCTTCTTGATCCATGTACAGGTTCCCCATGAGCACAATGAAGGATTCTGGGATTC
>NW_022111321.1:13955353-13962635 GCF_000313985.2 Echinops telfairi
TTCTTTGGAGTGGGAAAAATGTGGATTTCTTCCAGGACAAGTAATTATGCTCCAAATTTCCTGGCATAGATGAGTCAGTGCTTCCAGAGCTTCCTGAGCTTGGTATTTTAATTAATTATCCATGAATTCCTGAAGCCTTGTTTTGGGCTAATTCATTCAGTGCACATGAACTTCTTCCTTCAGCACCATTAGTCCTTGCTCATATGTTACCTCCTGCAATGGTGGGACGTAGACTCGTTCTTTTTGCTACAGTGATTCTGTCTGTGTATTCTTTATTTCTTCTTTTGATACGTCTTGCATCTTTCAATCGTTTGCCTATAGAATCTTTCAAGAGTACAACTCAAGGCTTGACTTTTTTCATTGATTTCTTTCAGTTTCAGATATGCTGAGCATATGCTTTCCTTTTGGTTTTTTCATTCTAGGTTTTTGTCCATTGCAGTCTAATATTTGGCTCTGGCTTCTCAAGTTGCCCTTTGAAAACTTCTATTCAGCACCTTGACTTCAACCTTTCTTCCATTTGTTTTAGCTTCTCTTTGATTAAGAGAAAGTTTCAGTGTCTCTTCAGACATCCCCTTTGATCTTTCCATGCTTTCCTTTGTATGAATGTTGGTCTCGATGTCCTCCCACAGCTCATCGGCTCTTCTGTAAAGAGTGCTCACTGTATCAAATCTGTTCTTGAGATGTTCTCATAATTCAGCTGGGCTAGACTTAAGGTTGCATTGTTTGCTCTTGCAGTTTGTGTTAATTATCTTCAGCTTTCTCCTGAATTTACATATGATCAATTGATGGTCTTTTCCACAGTCAGCCCCTGCTGATATTGAGCTTCTCCATAATCTCCTTCCACAGATGTAGTCAATTAATAGTCCCCTTTGCATTGTTAAAAACATATTTAATATAAATAAGTCATTGGATTTGCAAAATTCTATCATTTATATTACCAAGTCCACATTTTCCAACTACTGTTTCTTCCTTTTGGTTTCCTTTTTTTTGCATTCCAATCACCAATAGTTATCAATGCAGTTTGACCGAATGATCAATTTCCAATAAAAATCATGGGTAGAATTCTTCAATTTTTTCACTACCTTTAGTAGTTGGTGTATAAAGTTGAATGATAGTTGTATTGCTTGTATTTCCTTGAAGGTGAATAAATATAATCCACTCACAGGCAGCATTGTACTTCATGACTGAATTTGCTATGTAATCTCTGACACTGAATGGCCTCCATCCCTCTTGCCTGTGTTATTCCCAGATATTCTGATACATAATGGCTAATAGCAGTCCATTTCAACTAACTAATTCCTAGAGTATTGATCTTTATGCATTCCACTTCGTTTTTGTCAACTTCCAATTTTCCTAGATCCTTATTTCCAACATTCCAATGTCTGATCATTAGCAGATCCTTGCAGCTATTACTCTTTACCTTGAGTCATGCCCCACCAGCAAATGAAGATCCAGAGACTTGATTTTAACCGGCGCACATCACCGTCGTTCACTGTGCACTGGGAATGCAGCTCCTCTTCCGTTACCTTTCCAGTGCCTTCAGACCTGAGGGGCTCGTGTCCAACAATGTTCTGCTTCCCTTCATTAGGCCTTTAGTCTCTGTTAATCTTTCCAAGCAATGTAGAAGGTTGTCAGCAGCTTCTTCCTCCAAAGTTATCTGTTCTTTGTCTGAAGCTCCTCTGAAATCTGTTCCTTGTGGGCGACCCTGTCCCCTTTTGAAATATCAGTGACATAGATTCCAACATCTCAACACACAAGCTACCATAGTAGGACAAATTGTCAGACAAGTGCTGAATTCAGTTAAGTATGTATTCTGGAAAGCTCACAATTTATTAAGATAGAGACTCAACTTTAATGTGAAGACAATTAAATGAATAATACAAGGAAAGTGTGATGTAGAAATAATTAGTTCTGCATAGAAATTTAGGAAATGTTCATAGTTGAAGTGACATCTCCATTTTTAGCATTACATCGATTTTTACATAATGATCCTGTCTTTGAAATCTTACTATGTATCTAAGTGAGGAGCGAGTGTAGTGGACAGAGAGTTTCAAAATTGTCTACTGGGGGTCCCAAGAAAATAATAACAACCACAGAAAAGGCAAAAACACATTAATACACCGCAGAGTGCCTCAAGGCTCCAAATAGAAAATGACTACAGACTGACAAAGCACAAGTGCTAGAAGACATTGCCAGGTAGATTGTCTGCGATGATGGGCAATTTCAATTTTAGAACTGAATTGTTTTCTTAAGCAAATGTTTAAGAAATGATGACTAGGCCAACTAAGAGCTTCTAGGCTGAATAATGGAGCAAAGTCAGAAACACATAGAAATGGGGTCAGAGAAAAATGAAGAGCATCAAGATTCTGCTAAATACGAAGTTTAACAACAGATTTGTTTTCTGTCCTTATATTTTAAGAGTTTATTTCTGGTAATCACCTAATCTGGAGTCAATTTAAGGACTAAGAGTGTAGGGGTTGAGTCTAGGCTGTCAATCTGGAGATAGCCAATGAGACTTCTGTGTCGGCATGGCCTTCTCCCAAGAATTCTGGGAAATCTGGTACTTCCTTTTCGGAGGCAAAAGACACTTCTCCTCTCTGCCACTCCCTGGGAGATATTGCAGAAGACAAGCCACATGGATGCAACTGGACCTCGGAAGCCAGAAAAGCCACAGAGAAACTTCTGCCAGCACTGAGATGCTTACAATGCCACTGGACCCACAGACTTTCTACCCACTGCCTTGTAATCGTCCTGCATTTGGTTTCATTGCATGTGTTTAGTGAGTCTGAAGAGGACTTTATAGATTGGTATCAGACATATGGGCTAATATCAGACTTATGGGCTTGGACTGGACTGGGTTGGGATGTTTTCTCAATGTTTAAGTCCTCTTGTATATAAATCTCTTTCTTATACACCTATGTGTGTCCATGGATTTGTTTCTCTAGTCTACCCAGACTAACGCCTTATTTTTTATCCTTCCTTTAATTTGCTTGGTTGAGGTCTGTTGAGGGCAGTGGTGCTTCAGTGTAGCATTCTAGCCTTCATGGAGAATATTTGGGTCCTATTGCTTGCTTTGACACCCATGCCACCTATGTAGTCTTGCATATTGATATGAGGGCGGACATGATTCAGCTTCTAGACTAAACTTACTAAGGACCAAAACTGGAGGAGCTCATAATTTGGAAAATCAGCCAATGGACATTGTGGTACAGGGATGAGCAGCATTTTATTCCATCGTACATAGATTCGTCACAAATCTTAGGCTAAACACGTAAAAATAACAATATGTTATGTAATAAGAAATCAATGTATAAGATAAACATCCAAAACGTTTTTCAATGTAAACATGTCTCTCTCTTTAGTCTGATATCTTGCCGCAGAGTCCATGTTTGATTCATTGCTGTATATTCAATGCTTTCCACAAGGTGTGATGTACAGAATATACTCAAACAATGAACAACCCTGTTTCCTGATCAAATGAGAGATTTCTTTTCTTATCAATTACTTGATTCTATGACACAAAAATAAAAAAAATATTGAATCTGAAAAATGATTGCCATTTAGTTTCACAAAGCTACTGAAATCACAAAATAATTTTAATTTCACCTCATTTTATTCATTTATGTATTTAGCCTGATAATCAAAGCAAACTGAGGACTTTAGTGTTATGATAGTTGAGAGTATCATTAATTCAACAACCACTAAGGCATATGACAGCCCTCAAGGCAGGCAAGGGTGCTAGCCTTACCAACTGCTTCTGAGAGCGTCTGCCGAGTGGCGACGCGCTGGGAGAACAACAACCGCCCCACGGACGCTTTTCCATTTCAGGCAGGGTGAGTCAGCATTGACAGTGAGTTTGGTTTTGTCTAACGGGAGTTCCAGATAGGGAGAAGGGAGACATACTCGTTTACAATACTTTTTATAGCATTTTGATAAAAAAACAACAACAAATGCCTCCATTATTTAAACTTTTATTTTTGCCTCCGGAATAAAAAGCTTCATGCAAATAGTCAAGAGAAAATTATAGATGGTATAGGTTTCCACTTTTGAGCAGGGCAGGGGCACAGACTTTCTGCATTTTAAAATAAATTTTGCACATTTATTCTGTAGTAGAGAAACTGTCTCAGGAGCCTATGAAAAGGTAAGCTAAAAACACACACACACACTTTGGGGCTTGATTTCTTATTATCATAGTGAAATAAAACTGTATTTAAAATATTGCATGGGAGTAGGAGCATTCCCTCCAGGTACTTATTTGTCCCAAATATAGCAGGCTGTTAAAAAATAGCACGGCATTCCTACTATATTACAAAAAATATAGTGCAGTATTTTTGGACTGTTTTTCAGAGTATTGCTGCAATTTAAAGTATATGGACCTAAATTATATTCTTGACCAATGGGGAAATTAACTCACTGTTTTGAACTGAGCTTTAAAAAGATATTGTCTAGTCATTCACAGCTTAGATTTAAGAAAGGAGAACAAAATTATGATGACAATTGTAATTTGGTATATGACCTCTGAAATAAAAATTGCTTGCATGCATCTCTCACTCATCAACCTAGAGACAGCTGCTCAAATTTTAATAGATGAGATCTTACTATTATTTTGAAGGAATGATTTATATACAGTAAAATCCCCCATTTAAAATATTTATTTAATAATCGATGCAATCCAAATACAAAAATATCTAGCCAAGTTCCTTTGCAATCAATCCCTAAGTCCACATCCAGCCTGCATTAAGCTGGGCTGACAAGAGAAATAAATCCAGTGACACTCATATATGTGTAAGAACAAACTTTATATAAAGAAGCAATTGTATGTCAAGGAAACATCCCAGCCTAGTCCAACTCAAGTCCGTCTGTCTGACAGGAGTCCATTAAGTCCCTCTTCAGATTTTACACATGCAATGGTGTAAAATACAGGAAGATCACTGGCAGGTGGGTGCAAAGTCATATGGATCCAATGATGGTGGCTCTGACAATAACCATGGCCAGCCAACAGGAAGGTGAAGGCAGAAGTTGCGGGGGCGGGATTCCCAGGACCCTCCTTATGAGGCCAGGCCCACAACACCTGATCGACAGGCTAAAGTCCACCCCTACACGTTTATAGATATTCAGTTGACATGAAATTATGTAACTACCACACAACCTTTGGAAACTGATCTCTTTTCTGTATTGTTTATGTTTTCTTTTGCAGAATGTGACATAAATGAAATAGTTTTACTATGTACTCTTTTCAGTGGCTTCTTATACTAAGTATAATAAATTTGAAACCCGTTCATATTGTTATATGTGATGAAAGTTTTAAATGGCTGTTGTTCTGTTATGAGTGTGTCATAATTTATTAGCTGACTGATAAATATTAGCTTGCTTATACTTACAGACAAATATGTATGTATATGTATGTATATATACATTTACATATATAATATTTTTGTCAATTCAACTCTCTCTATATACATGCATATATCTACTGGTAGGTTCTTTTGTAGCTATCGTGTTCAGTTTTTTTGTGTATTGAGGAATTGACTCGTTCACTTGTGTTGTATGTATATGTTTACCTGTATAAGAAATTGACAAACTGTCTTTCTAATCCTATACAACCAAGGGAGATTTTCTCTGACCTCCTGAGCTGCTCAAGTTTTTCTGGTGAGCACCCAAGGAAAGCTCATGATGAAAAGTCTGGGAATGTGAAATAGCTGCCTATGTGTCTATTGTTCACACACTCATGCCAGTGTACATTTGGTTATTAGCAATTTGTCAAAAACATAACTTAATTGTTTTTATTTAACGTTTTATTGTGAATGATGTGAAAGTTTATAGACTATATTATTAATTTTGCATTCAGCAAGTCTTACGTATTTTGTTTCAACCTATCTATTAAAATGCCCTCAATCGCCATCCCTTGCTCCATTTCCTTCCTGTGTGTTTTGTTTCTAATTCTCCTTCTTTACCGAAATTGAATGTTGTCTTTGGGTAAATGCTGCCTTTTGGATGATAAATCATTAATGTTCTAACATGGGGATGTGCTCAGTTCCACACCCATAGGGTGACTAAGGCCTGCAATACTGGGCTTTCTACCGTTCTCTGTCCATCCAGTACCCTAACTTGTGTCTAACATGTGACATGTCTTCTTCCTGTGTCCTGCCACAGTGGTATTAGATCACGTCCTGGCCACTCTTCCTCCCCCACTACCACACTCTAAATCTCTACAGATTTCACATTGCTTGGTTGGCATGTCACCTGAATTTTCTGTCAAGTTCAAGAAAAGCATGCTTTATCCAGTAGATCTGTTTTTCCTCGAGAGAGTGCAAGTGATATTCCATCCAGTTTTCTTCATCTTGAGATGGAGTTGAACTAAGGTGAGGTTTTAATGATACCAATTTATAATTTTTGATGCTTTTAGCACTTGGGACTTTAAATGACCAATTTCAGGTAAGTCAGCTATCTGGTAAAGAAGAACTTTGGCAGAAATGACTTGAACATTTTAAATGCAAATTTCTCCCTTTGGAGGCATCCTGGGAACTTGAAGAACTACCCTCAGGAGGTGGCTTTGGATTTTGTAAAATATTAAAAAGGAACAAGGAAGCGAATTACTACCAAAGCATTGTGCGCTCGCATCATGACACCTGAAACATAAATTAAAATGGAGATTTTTCCATATATTTAAGTTGCCTGGGCTTGCTTCAAAAGCTAGTGAGGTAAGGCTATTCCATTATTAGACTGGTTAACTCCTTGTCATGTTATTAGCTGCATATCATTTCTTCTTTTCTTTTCATTGCTTGTCAATTCAACATATATACACTGTGGGTAAACACTTACATAACCCTTAAAATTCAAACTAAATGTCATTTTCTTATGTGGACTTTTCCCTCAACCAAGGCAAACCGTTCCTTGCTTTTGTATGTTGTATATGTATATGAAAGGGTAACTTTATCCTCTCTTTCTTCCATAATCAGGGAATAAAGTTAAAAAAATTAAAGATTTATTGGGAGTTTAATTTTCTCTAGAGGATTTCAATCATCTTTTGGATAAAGTTTAATTTACAATACCAAGGGCTCTACAATTTATTTGTATCTAAACTTCCCACCTCATCTCTTGACATCCCCTCATGTAAACATTACGATCCACTGACACACTATGATTTATGTTATTCTTCAGACACCATGGTCTCCCTGCCCAACCTTGCCTCATAGGTTCCTGTCTTAGGCTGGACTCTGTAGAGAAGAAAAACCAGTGCAGCTTGTGTGTGTGTGTTGGTGTGTGTGTGTGTGTGTGTGTG
>NW_022111321.1:13962735-13968360 GCF_000313985.2 Echinops telfairi
GAGAGAGAGAGAGAGAGAGAGAGATCAAGAAAATTTCTCACACCACTGTAGAAACAGGCAAGTCCAAATTTGGGCTGGCTCTAAGTTCATGCATCTGATGTATGGCTAGAGGATTCTATTGACTCCAGTAGTTTGGCGGATTGACAAGCACAAGATCAGCAAGAAGATGACAGTTATAAATTATGTAAAAAGATAGGATCATGATTAAAGTTATATATTTTGCTAAGACACGATGCTTTTCTTTTTGCTTGACTGTATGTGCTCCCTACGCTCTTGTACCCAATCCAAACAAGACCCAGGACAATGCGGTCGTTCTCATAGTAACACACTACAGGGTTTCCAAGGCCATAAATCATGATGGGAGCAGATATCCTCATCTTCCTCCCACCGAGGGGTTTCTGGGTTTGAACTGCTGATCTTAAAGTTAGCAGCCCAAAACTTATGATATCAGCAACTCAAATGATTAGACATGGACCTAACGCGACAGTGAGTTTATGTTGATGAGAGATAACCAGCTGAGGACGATTGCAAATCTAGAGAAATATGATCATTGTCACTAAATTGCACATGTGGACAGGTAGAAACAATTGAATTAGTATATTTTTATTGTGTATATTTTTGTCAATAACAAGAATAGCAACAAAATCCATTATATGATATTGAGCAACTATAGGACAGTGTTAAAGAGAATGTTTGTTGCAAAAATGTAACTAACATCACTGGACAATTTGTGTAGAAGTTTTCAAGGGGAAACCAAGTTTTCTGTATCAATGTTCACAAATCATGATTTAAAGAATTAAAAAAAAATGTCTTCCCTATGCCCCACAGTAGCACCCTTTAAATGAGGTGGACTATGAAACAGAAATTAAAACAGGGCACATTAGGCTGTAAGACTTCAGAGCACACAAAATATTATTTTATTCAACCCCACAATGAACTTTCAAAATAATTTTGAGATTTATATAGGAAAATTTTTATCAAAAGTATTTTAGATATGAAGATATTAAGGCTTAGAGAAGTTCACTATGACCACAGAGAGCCTTCCCAGGTGACACCACTGGGTGCACTAACTCATAGTTACTAGATGCTAGCTGAGTGGGAAAAATGCTTACTACTAAAGCTCCACTCTGCCTAGTGCAATTCCAGTTTTTTTTTGGGGGGGGGTATCCACTCATATGTGGGTATATATAGATTATATAGATATATACATATATATGTGAGTTTACCATCCTTCTTGTAAAATTTGGGAAATCCGGTGGCTAGTGGGGTTTGGCTGCTAATCCCAAGGTCATGGTTCAAATCCATCAATATCTTGGGGAAAAGATAAGGCTTTCTTTTCTGGCAAAGATTTACAGGCTCCAACACCCACAGGGGCAATTCCACTCTGCCATAAAGGGTTGCCATGAGCCAGAATTGATTAGCTGACAGTGAGTTTGGTTTTACTTTTTGAATTTCTGGAATCTAATAAAGCAATTGGGTAAAATTAATAAATACATAGACATCCTACACAAAACTATCAAATAAATGCTTTGAAATGTCATTATAAAGTTCTATGAACAGCAATTACCGAACCCACATTCTTTTCAAGAGAACAAAGAATGTTTACAAAAGTATGTTTCCTATACTGTATTAAAAGTTTTATTTATTCTCCAAGTCTCCAATAGAATCATTCATGGTCCAATTGCTAACAGTCATTGAGCGGACTCCTAACTCATGCTGACTCCATACACGAAAGGATTAAATTCTTATAATCCATTGGGTCTTTTGATGCCTGATAACCTGATCCTTTGGACACCTCGTGATCACACAAGCTGATGTGCATCTTCCATGTGGGCTTTGTTGCTTCCCTGCTAGATGACCACTTGTTTAACTTCAAGCCTTTAAGACCCCAGATGCTACATCTTCTAGCTATTTTAAACCCAAACCAGCTAAATATACAAACCATTCATATCTGTAACGGAAGTTTTAATTATAGACTGTGCTAAACTGTAATATCTGTACATAATATGAATTTATCCTAATATGATTACTACTTTTATGGTGATTGCTAAAATTATTTTACTCAGATTTGTTACATTTAATAGAATTGAAATTAGAGTATATCATTTAAGTATATTACTCAGTAATTAAATGGAACCGATAATTGAATTACTGTGTTTTTTGCTTTAGGGCAATACTTTGTAAAACCAATACAAGTTTCTACCGTGAGAGTACAACAATGTACTGAATGTACCTTTATTATGCATGGTCTTGAAAATAAGTCTCCTGTTACTTGTAGTTTTGCAAGTTATTGCTTTTTCCCCACAATGGTCCCTTGTGCATTGTTATGAGTTAAATTAACCCACAACAAAAAACTTTCAATCATCACAAAAGGACGAGTATCGAGAGCTTCATGGCACTAACTCTTTACACCTCACCGTTGAATCTCCCAATATAACCAATGACCTCAGTGAAGAGAAGACAAGAATACTTGGATTCTAGACTCAGCTGATGCATTAGCCCAATACAGATATTTGACAAATCATAATCCCTGGACACTGGCATTTCGTCATTCTCCATTGTCTTCACATACTCATTCATTCAAAAAATGTTTACTGACCACAGTGTGTAAAGCACTGATACAAGCTGAGGCCCGTCCTTAGGGAACAGGAAGGAAGATGGAAATAAAGAAACTATGATTTGAAGCAATGAGTGCTATGGAAAAAACAAAAGACAGAAATAAGGCAGCTACATTTACATAGGTCCTCAGGGCAGCTTACTGATGAGGCATCATTCAGTTTAAGAGGTTACGCGATTTTCTTGGAAGAGTAATACAGGCAAAGGGACCACATGTACAAGGACACTGCAGTGGAAGTGTAGACTTGCCGAAAGTTGATTAACAAGACCCTGAACCCACAGTAGCATAAATGGCAGAAATAATGACAGATTTTATAGAACATAGGTGAGATGGTACATCCTTCGAACCTTTCAGTCATGGTCCAAACTTGCGAATTGAGGTAAAAAATGTAGGATTCAACTGGAGGTCTTTTATTATACTTGGTAAAAATATGTTTTTACTAGCAATATTTTCTTTTTAAAAAAAATCATTTTATTTGGGGCTTGTACAACTCCTATCACAATCCATACATCCATCCATGGTCTCAAGGACATTCGTACATATGTTTTCATCATCATTTTCAAAGCATTTTATTTCTACTTGAGCCCTCAGTATCAGCTCCTCATTTTCCCTCTACCTCCTCCCCCTCCCTCCCTCATGAACCCTTGATAATTTACAAATTATTATTTTTTCATGTCTTGCACTGTCCGATGTCTCTGCCCCTCATATCCTTGTCTGTTTTCCATCCCCCCGAGAAGGGGTTATAGGTAGGTCATTGTGATTGGTTCCCTCTTTCTCCCCCCACCTTCCCCTTCCCCTCCTGGTATGACCACTATCAATATTGGTCCCAAGGAGTTTATCTGTCCTGTATTGCCTGTGTTTCCAGCTCTTATCTGTACCCATGTACATGCTCTGGCCTAGCCATATTTGTAAGGTAGAATTGGGATAAAGATAGTGGGGGGAAGGAAGCATTAAAGAACCTGAGGAAAGCTGTATGTATCACTGGTGCTATACTGCACCCTGACTGGCCCTTCTTCTCCCCAAGAACCTTTTGTAAGGGGATGTCCAATTTCATACAGATTGGCTTTGGGCCTCTACTCCGCACCCCTGCCTGATTCACATTATGATTTTTTGCTCTGGGTCTTTTATGCCTCATACCTGATCCCATTAACACCTCATGATCACACGGGCTGGTGTGCTTCTTCCATGTGGGCTTTGTTGTTTCTCAGCTAGATGGCTGCTTGTTTATCTTCAAGTCTTTAAGACCCCAGATGCTATATCTTTTGATAGTCAAGCTCCATCAGCTTTCTTCACCACATTTGCTTATGCACCCAATTTGTCTTCAGGGATCGTGTCGGGAAGGTGAGCATCTCAGAGTGTCGGATTATTAGAACAAAGTGTTCTTGTGTTGAGGGAATACTTGAGTGGAGGTCCATTGTCCATCTGCTTCCTTAATACTAAACCTATAAATATGTGTGCATGTGTACAAAATCTGCTTTCCATCATCATATATAAATATATTTACGTATGTACATGCCTGTATCTAGATCTCTATAATCTTTCCTCTTGATCTCTATAGTTCTTTCCTCTATTTCCTTTCACTTTCCTCTTATCCCACCATCAGGTTCAGCCTTCATTTGGGTTTCAGTAATTCCTCTCAGTTACATTGCCCTTGATCAAGCCCTACCAGACCTCCTACATCCTCTTCGCCATCAATTTTCAGTCACTTGTTGCTCCCTTGTCCCTGGGTTTGTTAACATCCACTTCCTTTACCCTACATCCCCCATGTCCCCCCAGAACTGTCATTCCATTGTTCACCCTTCCTACTTGTTTATCCCACCTATCTCATCCAGATAGACATGCAGCGACAATAATAACTAGCGATATCTTTTATGAGTTTCCCTATTTGTTAAGATAAAAGATTTATGTTAACATAGAATGACATTTTATTTGTTAGGTTTCACTCACTCAGAATGGCATCACTAAGAGTATCCTGAGCCAGATAAGTAGTATTCTAAGAATATGTGACCCAAGAAAGAAATGGATTAAAAACAGAGAGATAAAGTTGGGATGAAACAGCCATTAAAAAACCAGAGACTTGGATGACTTGGGGAAGCAATTGTAACTCAGTTTAGCAAATTGGAGCACAATCCTGGAACAGGACAACTGCAGAAAATGGATCAGAGAAAATTGATTTATTGTAATGCTTGCCAACTTCAAAATAGGACTATTGTAAGTAGAATGAAATTCTGTTATGTCTGTCCATCTACAAAATAGAAATTCTGTTATATTCAAATATCCCAGATTAGAGTTTGACTGGATTATAGAGAACATTTGGTGCGCTGGTTTTTTTACCTTGATTGTATTTTGATTCACCCAGGAATGATTTTAACACTTATGCTTGAGTGCACTAGCTACATCTCATGAAATCAAAACCTTGAAGAGGGAAATTCCTGACAGTAGTACATTTATTTGCTTCCCAGGGAAAGATGTAGCTAATCAGAATTTAGAATTGCTGGTCCATTTCATCACTCTCTCTGTTCCACATTTCAAGGATTCTCATTGAAGTGTCCATTAGAATTTCTAGACAAATTTTAACATTTCATTCTTATTACCTATTTACTTATTATATGCACTTGCATGAGTGTTTCTTGTTTGGGAAGCAGTTTTGTGTATTGCCAGGTGATTCTCATATGAATCGCTACTAAATAGCTGCTACTTGATTCTAGAAGGGAAAAAAAAACGTATATCGTCCTACATACAGACTTAGAAACTCCCTGTGGTAGTTCCAATCCATCCCTCAGGGTCACTATTGGTTAGAATCAACCTAAGGCAGGGGGTTTTGTATTTGGACTCTACTCCAATATGAACAGCTGCATCAAGGAGCCTCCAGTTTTTGATTGGATATCTCCAATCATATTGAACTCACTATTTCACAAGGCACCCAATGCTAATACAATTTCTGTTTTCTTTTTATGTTAAGGATTTGCCTTATGTACTTTCTCTTCTTTGGTTCTTTTATTCCTTCC